>NC_091335.1:4174985-4219985 GCF_038502225.1 Cherax quadricarinatus
AATCATAAGGGAGATGCTGAAGATAAAGATGCATTACAGAGGTGGAGTTGAAAGATTAAGACCCGTGTCTGGACTCTGGCTTGTTGACGATTGTAAGTACTGGTAAGAAGACAAAGTAAGAGAGGAGGAGCACAAGTACGACAGGGATGATCCATTGAGAGAATAATACATGAACTTAGAGGATGAAGTGAAAAAATAGTGTTGGATAAAGCAGCATTATGCACCATCATCACCTTAACCAACCAGAACGACCCTCCCACACACACAACCACAAACATATACACACAACCACAAAAACACACGACCTGACGACACTGAAGGACAAGATGGACAGGGAGGACATGATAACGACATATAAAATACTGTGAGGAATCGACAAAGTGGACAGAGACAGGATGTTCCAGAGATGGGATACAGCAACAAGAGGTCACAATTGGAAGTTGAAAACTCAGATGAGTCACAGGGATGTTAGGAAGCATTTCTTCAGTCATAGAGTTGTCAGGAAGTGGAATAGTCTAGAAACTGAGGTAGTGGAGGCAGGTACCAAACATAGCTTTAACAAGAGGTATGATAAAGCTCATGGAGCAGGGAGAGAGAGGACCTAGTGGCGACCAGTGAAGAGGCGGGGCCAGAAGTTATGACTCCATCCCTGCAACCACAATTAGGTGAGTACACAACCAAACACACACACACACACACACACACAGTGCAAGCATAACGAAGATAGGCTTCCCAGCATATTTTGCTCCAATGTTATGGCACTTTAATGTATTACAAAAATTTCTTCCTGGGGTGAGTTAGCTCGAGACATAACGTTCTCCAATGTTAACTTATCATCTACTTTTACCTTCTTCAAGTCTCTGTCTGTTAATCAAGTGTAATTAAATACTTTCCATTCTGTCAAGGTAAACACCGAAGTGTCGAGGACGGAAGCATGATTTTATTGTCTCAGTATTCGTCTCATCACTTAAGGAGTTATCGTTTACAACTGCTGTACATTGGTAATCATTCAATATTTGTTTAGCCTTCGACAATTAACAATTCTTTGGGATGTTAGCAGCTGGACGAAGCTTTAAAATGTGTGTGTGTGTGTGTGTGTGTACTCACCTAATTGTGGTTGCAGGGGTCGAGACTCAGCTCCTGTGTGTGTGTGTGTGTGTGTGTGTGTGTGTGTGTGTGTGTATACTCACCAATATGTAATTGCAGGGGTCGATTCACAACTCCTGGCCCCGCCTCTTTGTAGTATGTGTGAGTAAACTCTAAGCATATTCATTTCCACCAAAAAAAAAGGTAGGCGAAATCTTACAAAATTCCTATTTCCTTGTCTTCTCGGGTTTGTAGGAGTGGCATATACCTGAGCGTAATGTAGTCCTGAGCTCGAAAAGGCGATGGTCAGTGTGATCGCTTGGTGCTATTTTTGTGTCACTTGCTTGCCAGTCCCCCCAGTCCCTCCCAACTTCCACATTGGTGTTGGAGCTAACTGACCTGGTACGTTGCTTGCCGCTCACCTTCAGACGCGCTCCGGTGGGTGCTTCACACGGTGGTGTTCTGGTGGTAGTGCAGTGAAGCGTGTCGTAAGTTCTATCTCGCATTAGTAGCCCCGTCTGGGCAAACTTGTGATCGATTCTGAATTCTCTTTCTCGCATTTCGTTACACGCTGACTTCTACACAATGAGTTATTGCTTGTCAGCAACTGAATCTGGAAATAAGAAAAAGATTTACGAATTTAAAATCAAAGGGTGCCTAATATTTGTTTCAGGTATATTACAGATAAATTTTGATAGTGATTTTGTGAATGTATATAAATCTTCGAGTGGAACAGAATCTGAGACACTATCCCAGATGGTCATATATACACCGAGAGGCGTGTGTCTCAGTGTACATATGCTGACTTTACTTCAGTACATGTTTTAGTATTTAGAGTATACATGACTGACATCGTAGAATTTATTGAAAGACCGGTGCTGTTGATGACTAAGACACATGTGCAACAGTTGAGTATTTTTAAGATACCCAACTGTAGCACATGTGTCTTACTCATCCAAGACAGGTGTTATTATGACCTCTTGCTAGCAGTCGAGGTACCTAAATCAGAGCGAAGAAGTCTTCCGGTGTATATCTGTTTGCGAGAACATGTTGAAGATAAGTTAATAAATACCATGGCTGGAATAGTTTACGACTAACCCACAATTCGAAAACGAAGGCAATGCTTCGGTCTCCTAGACTATGATTATCTCGCGAAATATTAGCCCGGTATATCCCGAAGAGTCTACTTAGTACCATTCCACTTACAGCTTGTGAGTTAGTTGTAAACAAATCGTACGTTAGTTGACGCAGTAATTGATAAACCGTTTTTATTTTCACAGCTCATAGTTACGCGTCTGTGAAGGCTCGTAGCTTGAGGAAGATTCCAGAGAACACAGAGCAGGCTACACCTGTATATAATAAGCTATCATTCAATTACCAGCAACTTTGAGACTAAGCCTATAAGCCTAATTTAGAAATATAAACAGCATAATCCCACTGTTGGATGATGATATAAACTAGCTTTAATTTAGTATGGCAATGCCAAAATTTTCTAATTATCATTTACGTATACATGTATTAGGTTTTTGCTTCAAAATTCTAAGGGAAGCAGCTACCCCACTTTTGTCGTGTCCTCCTCCTCCCATAATCAGAGACAACGGCAACCATGCCATAATATTTGTTCAAGACAGTTATGCGTGTGACAATGTTTGTCCAGGACATAGCTATACTTTCGAGACATTCTAGTATTATCCATTATTTGTTTACGATTACCTACACAATGGTATCTTCTGATACGTCTACTTCACATGATCCACAAATCTTCCACTGCAATTAAGATAAAAGAATGAAAACGACTCGTTAGCTAAGCATTAGATTTAATTAACCTCTTAATAGAAGACTTAGCTAACGAGTCGTCTAAATTGTTATGTACTCGAATTAGTTCATACGTAGATTTGTGTAATGTAAGTAGTAAATATATACATAAAAGAGCGCTGGATAATGCTAAAAGAAAATGGATATATTAGATGCTAAAACAATTATTCTCAATATTGGTATCAAAATAAATATACAGAAATAACTTTTACGTAAAGGCAGTTTTTTGTAAAGTTTTGTTTTGGTAAGTTAATACATCGAGCAAACTGGAAAAAAAAACTATATTTGGAAGTAAACAAATAATGTAGAGATGGATAAATTGAAAAGCAGGTTAATCAGATGTCTGGTCTTGATTTGCACATTAAATCTGAGTGATGCTGCTCATCAGTAGCTTCCATACATAAACGTTTCTTCTCTACTTACAGGAAATCTCGAAAGAACTTTCTCGAAGTTTAAGACCTACTTCGACAACTTTAGGCACCCACCACCAACATGCCCGGCCACGTGAAGAAGAGCACGGGTCCCGACCCAGACCCCACCGAGTTTTTGTTCATCTCGATGGAGATGAAGATGAAGGATGCTACAAAACCTTACGACGCTAAGAAATCCTGCTGGATCCCTGATCCCAAAGAGGGCTTCATTGAGGGTGAGATCTCAGGCACCAAGGGGGACCTTATCTCCGTTTATGCAAGCGGTGAGACCAAACACTGGAAGAAGGATCAGGTGGGTCAGGTCAACCCACCTAAGTATGAAAAATGCGAGGACATGTCCAACTTGACCTACCTTAACGACGCCTCCGTCCTCTACAACTTGAAGTCCCGTTACGTCGCTAGGCTCATCTACACCTACTCTGGTCTCTTCTGTATCGCCATCAACCCCTACAAGCGCTACCCCATCTACACGAACCGTGTGGTCAAGATCTACCAGGGCAAGAGGCGTAATGAGGTGCCTCCCCATCTCTTTGCCATTTCTGACGGTGCTTATGTAAACATGATTCAAGGTGAGAATTCCATTTGTTTCAATGGCACTTCAACATATACGAAGATATCTGAATTAAAGGGTCATAAAAACATCGATTCAAGGTGAGATATCTTTCGGATAGAACTATGAAGCTCATTTGCTGAATATAGCCACAGACTGTCTTCAGCAGATGTTGAAGGTTCTGATGAGGATAGTCACAGACTGTATCTTCAGAAGATGGAGATCTTCTGAAGAGGGCCTGTGACTGACGTCGAAATATACAAATCTCTTGAATCTGTGTTTTATATTTGTGTTGGAGTGATTTATCTATTTCCAAACGAAGAAAAATTTGATATGTAACAGTTGTGCGCCTGATGATATTTCACGCATCACAAAATTATTTGACATTAAATCATTACCCAAAAATTGGTCTAAAAGAGTTTACTTCTTGCAGATGGTGAAAATCAGTCTATGCTTATCACGTAAGTAAAAACAATTTACCAATAACGTGTAAACTTTTATAGTTCAAGTTTATTTTTATATTCTAGATAGACATTTTCACAACTATATTAACTGTTATATTAACTGACTATATTAACTGTATTATATTAAATATAATTAACTGTAAACATATACAGTTTGTCATAATCGATTTATCAAATTTAGATGTATTTCGTAATTTAATTTTTTTCTTATGTAACTAGAGTTACATCTTCGATCAGCTAAAAAAAAAAATTGTCCCCACAGTGGTGAGTCTGGTGCTGGTAAGACTGAGAACACCAAGAAGGTGCTCTCCTACTTCGCCAACGTCGGCGCCACCACCAAGAAGAAAGGCGAAGATAAGAAGCAGGTAAGAAGCCACGCTCACCTGGATTTTCCGAATATATATTTACTCATCAATACACTGATATACAAATTATAGAAGGTAACATTTGTGAAGGGATTTAGGGAAACCAGTTAGCCGAACTTGAGTCCTAGAGGTCGAGATGCTTGCAACTTAAAGGTGTGACAATCTTGCTATTTGGAGGGTCTTTGGGACAATGATGTCAACACTCCTCCGGCAAGACACAGACTAAATGAATGAAGATGAAAAGAGAATTTTCTCATTCTTTGTTCGGTCACTATACCTGGGTGAGAGACGGCAAGACTTAAAAAAAAAAACTGCATTTTAACAAATGAACTTGTCCAACTCAAAGTTATAAACACGCTTTCCGTCGTGCAACTGCTTTAACAGTTAAAGATTTTATCAAAATACACACACACACACAATATTATATATATATATATATATATATATATATATATATATATATATATATATATATATATATATATATATATATATATAAATATATATATATATATATAGTATATATATTGTCTAGGTCAAGAGCTCCTCACCAACATCAAGGAACCTTCCTTGAGGGGCACAAATGAGAAACTACTTGTCTGTCATACAAATGCTTAACTACAAATATATGCACACGTACTAAAAAGAAATCACTCGTGTAGATTCGGCACCACACCCTTGAATAAGACAACGCTAATAAAGTGTTGTTTCGCCGTCAGAACCTGGAGGACCAGATCATCCAGACCAACCCTGTACTGGAGGCCTTCGGTAACGCCAAGACCACCCGTAACGACAACTCCTCCCGCTTCGTAAGTTTGTTCTTCTCTTGTTTACAACCTTTACACGGGGATGAAATATTCTTGCAGATAAGAAAATTCGTTTAATTGTTGTTGAATTGACTCGTGTTTGATGGAGTTGTCTCCCGCACACAGGGTAAGTTCATCCGTATCCACTTCCAACCCAACGGCAAGTTGTCTGGTGCTGACATTGAGGTCTACCTGCTGGAGAAGGCTCGTGTTATCTCCCAACAACCCGCCGAGCGTTCCTACCACATCTTCTACGAGATGATGTCCGACCAGATCCAAACGATCAAACGTAAGTTCTCCTCTTAGACATATGCAGTAATGCTTGTGCAAATTTTAAAATACCTTTAAATTTTCATTGGAGTTAGTAAATGACAACTTTCTAAATTCACACATTTTAAATAGTTCAGGTTTTCTTTCATTTACTTAATAACACAGACAGGAACAGACTCGACATCTTTAATAATCACAACATTAAATCGTGTTCCAAATTTTAGTCGAGGGTCAGTAAAATAATGGACGATGTAATTTAAAATTTTGATCTTTGAATTATTAAGTAAAATGCGCCACTGAGTGTATTTGTGACTTCTAACCAACAGTGACACTGATGTATACACACAGAAAATAAAACAGAATGCGATTAAATTGAAGAAGAAATGCATTTTAAAATTGTCTTCTAATGTGGTATTCCACACCTGGTCATCTACACCCGTCAGTTTTGACACTAGGCTTAACACGGCATCTCACTAAGAAATATATTAAAATTGTAATTTTTCTACCTCATCTTTTGTTATTTGTCTCGGAGAGAAGTTTTTTTTATGTTCTGAATTTTAATATAAAGTGAATATCATTCACATTAACACAGAACACAGAACACACACACACACACACACACACACACACACACACACACACACACACACACACACACACACACACACACACACACACACACACACACACACACACACACACATGCCTTTGACAAAATGGTAACTAACACACACACGTGTATATATATATATATTATATATATATATATATATATATATATATATATATATATATATATATATATATATATATATAAATATATATATATATGTATATATATATTATATATATATATATATATATATATATATATATATATATATATATATATATATATATATATATATATATATATATGTATATGTATATATATATATATATATATATATATATATATATATATATATATATATATATATATATATATATATATATATATATATATATATATATATATATATAATGCGTCAAGAGGATATTGTTCCCGTAATATTTTGAATGATAATACCTCTTATCGTGATATTTTTGCTGATGATTTAAAGACAATGTTTTCTAACTTACAGCAATATGGGAGGAACAATTGTGTCTCCGCTGATGAAGCAGAGAAAACTACTGTTAAGTGAGTTGTGCTGTTACGTGGGACAGCTCTTACTATACATTGCTTTGAATATCGAAGAATTCTAAGACGGTTACTCGATATTCTGTCCCTTTTATTATTATTATTATTATTATTTTGCTTTACGCATTCAATTTTAAAACTGGTTGAAGTCCAAACCTGAGAGAATAATCAGCCGGACTTTGATTCTTCTGTTTATGAGAGATCGATAAGGTCTTTCTATGTACATGAGCGGTTTGACTGACTTTTACCACCTATTAATGCTAACACGGAAGATAGCATATCACCATTCTTCATTTGGTACAAGGTATTCCCCAAAATAGAAACTCCAAGATTGCGAGAGAAAATATCAAAGAAAAATATTGAAAGTTTTGTAATAGCTACTCTCTCTCATCTGCAGCGTTGTGTAAGCTGAGTGACGACATCTATGACTACCATTACGTGTCTCAGGGCAAGGTTACTGTCCCCTCCATTGATGACGGCGAGGACATGCAGTTCTGTCACGTGAGTATCGTAAGACATGTAGTTCTATTACGTGAGTATTGTGGGAAATAGAGTTCTCTGCAATATTATTACTGAAAGACGTACATTTCTCTTACGTATAAATATAACATGATATTCTCACAAGAAAACAGAAAAAAAGAAGTTTAAAAAAACGGATCACAACACTGATCATCGTCTCTATTCATTACGTGTAGATTTATACATCAGTTTTGCGAAAAAAACAGACGTGTATCAGTGTTCTCGTGCTGTTGTTTACACTTCCGTCACCGTGTTGTAGCAGGCTTTTATTTACTTCAAGAACGTTACAATCATGATTTTATACAAAGAAATGTGTTCACATAAAGGCTGTTTCTCTTAAGCTTATGACCAGGTTGACTGATAATTTTATTATTATTTTCATTTCTAGGATGCCTTCGATATCCTTGGCTTCTCTAAGCAAGAAATCGATGAGGTTTACAAGATCACAGCCGCCGTCATGCACATGGGTGAGATGAAGTTCAAGCAGAGGGGTCGCGAGGAGCAGGCCGAGCCTGACGGCACTGAGGTAATTATTTGCTTTTAACTATATATATACGATAAAGACTCGGCAAGCAGTATGGAAATCTAATTTAACGTAAAGTTTCGTTTGGAAATCAAGTTTTTATTAAGTACATGTATTCGAAAAAGGTTGGTTTCCAAGCAAAACATCTTCTGAAGTATAATTTCCAGACTGCTAACTGCGGTTTTTATTCCGGTTTGCCGGTATTTCTATCTTAATTGCGTATATTGTGCCTACTGTTTACTGTCATCTGAAGCAGCAGCATTCATAATTGTTGAATAATTTTTCTAAAATTTGCTATATTACTTATGATTAGAAAGGTGAAGTTGTTGCTAGTCTCCTTGGAGTTGAGGGAGCAGACTTGTACAAGAATATTACCAAGCCCAAGATCAAGGTCGGTGCTGAGTTCGTATCCAAGGGCATGAACGTGGATCAGTGCTACTACTCCGTCGGTGCCCTGGCCAAGGGTCTCTTCGATCGTCTCTTTAAGTACCTGGTGACTAAATGTAACATCACCCTTGAAACTGGTATGAAGCGTGCTTCATTTATTGGTGTGCTCGACATTGCCGGCTTCGAGATCTTTGACGTGAGTGATATATTTTGAGTTTCATGAATGATATATGATATCCCTTAATAAATATTTAATCATACTAGTGTTTATTAAATATTTATATGAAATATGAATTAATAATATAATAAATAGTATTTTTCGTGTCTTAACTGTGATAATAATTAAATTTAGCTAGCCTACACTTTTTTTTTCATTTCTGTATATAATGTGAATTTTTTCTTCTTAAAACAGTACAACGGCTTTGAGCAGATCTGCATCAACTTCTGTAACGAGAAGCTGCAGCAGTTCTTCAACCATCACATGTTTGTGCTGGAGCAGGAAGAGTACAAGAGGGAAGGTATTGACTGGGTCTTCGTGGACTTCGGTATGGATCTGGCGGCTTGCATCGAACTTTTCGAGAAGGTAAGTTTATTGTTTCCCAAGTCTTTTTATGTATTGAAATATTAACTTTACCTTTGAGCTCTATGCTCATATATATTTTTATTGAAATATATTTATAGGATGTTCATATGTGATACATAATATTCAACGTTTATTAAAAGCCTAAATTTAATTGGCGCTGTTAAATAGGTTTGTTGTTAAGAAGCATCTTATAGCAATTTGCTTTTGAGTTAATTATTTTTCAAACCATATTTAACACAGACATCAAGATGAATTAATTAAAATAAATAAATAGCCACATGTGCAAAATCTGAGGGACTGCTGGGTACTATTACTACGGGTACTATTACTACGGCTACTATTACTACGGCTACTATTACTACGGCTACTATTACTACGACTACTGTTACTACGACTACTATTACTACGACTTCTGTTACTACGGCTACTATTACTACGGCTACTGTTACTACGACTACTATTACTACGGCTACTATTACTACGGCTACTATTACTACGGCCACTATTACTACGGCTACTATTACTACGACTACTATTACTACGACTACTGTTAC
The DNA here is from genome assembly GCF_038502225.1 of Cherax quadricarinatus. NCBI lineage: Eukaryota > Metazoa > Arthropoda > Malacostraca > Decapoda > Parastacidae > Cherax > Cherax quadricarinatus. The sequence continues at coordinate 4,184,519 of NC_091335.1, forward strand.
TACGACTACTGTTACTACGGCTACTGTTACTACGACTACTGTTACTACGGCTACTATTACTACGGCTACTATTACTACGACTACTGTTACTACGGCTACTGTTACTACGACTACTATTACTACGACTACTATTACTACGGCTACTATTACTACGGCTACTATTACTACGACTACTATTACTACGGCTACTATTACTACGACTACTATTACTACGGCTACTGTTACTACGGCTACTGTTACTACGACTATTACTACGGCTACTATTACTACGGCTACTATTACTACGACTACTATTACTACGGCTACTGTTACTACGACTACTATTACTACGGCTACTATTACTACGGCTACTATTACTACGGCTACTATTACTACGGCTACTATTACTACGGCTACTATTACTACGGCTACTATTACTACGACTACTATTACTACGGCTACTATTACTACGGCTACTATTACTACGACTACTGTTACTACGGCTACTATTACTACGGCTACTATTACTACGACTACTGTTACTACCGCTACTATTACTACGGCTACTATTACTACGACTACTATTACTACGGCTACTATTACTACGGCTACTATTACTACGGCTACTATTACTACGACTACTGTTACTACGGCTACTATTACTACGGCTACTATTACTACGACTACTGTTACTACGGCTACTATTACTACGGCTACTATTACTACGACTACTGTTACTACGGCTACTGTTACTACGGCTACTATTACTACGGCTACTATTACTACGACTACTATTACTACGGCTACTATTACTACGACTACTGTTACTACGGCTACTATTACTACGGCTACTATTACTACGGCTACTATTACTACGGCTACTATTACTACGGCTACTATTACTACGGCTACTATTACTACGACTACTGTTACTACGGCTACTATTACTACGACTACTGTTACTACGGCTACTATTACTACGGCTACTATTACTACAGCTACTATTACTACGGCTACTATTACTACGGCTACTATTACTACGGCTACTATTACTACGGCTACTATTACTACGGCTACTATTACTACGGCTACTATTACTACGGCTACTATTACTACGGCTACTGTTACTACGGCTACTATTACTACGGCTACTATTACTACGACTACTATTACTACGGCTACTATTACTACGAGTACTGTTACTACGGCTACTATTACTACGGCTACTATTACTACGGCTACTATTACTACGGCTACTATTACTACGACTACTATTACTACGGCTACTATTACTACGGCTACTATTACTACGGCTACTATTACTACGGCTACTATTACTACGACTACTGTTACTACGGCTACTGTTACTATGGCTACTATTACTACGGCTACTGTTACTACGGCTACTATTACTACGACTACTATTACTACGGCTACTATTACTACGATCCTATTACTACGGCTACTATTACTACGGCTACTATTACTACGACTACTATTACTACGGCTACTATTACTACGGCTACTATTACTACGACTACTGTTACTACGGCTACTGTTACTATGGCTACTATTACTACGGCTACTGTTACTACGGCTACTATTACTACGGCTACTATTACTACGAGTACTGTTACTACGGCTACTATTACTACGGCTACTATTACTACTGCTTCAGCTACTATTTAAATATATAAATGAAGTATAATTCAATCCTTTATTAACGTTTCGCTCACACATTGGGATTTATCAAGTAATAAATTGTGCGTGTCTAATCAGACTTTTTTGTATCTTGATAATTGCCAACTGTGTGCGCGAAACGTTGTTAATAGGAAAACATTATACTTGCATTTGTCTCTTATTCCATAGTGTCGGTATTTTATACCATTTGTCTCCACTACTAATACAATTATTACTACTATTACTAACCATACCAATCGTGTCATTACGATTTCTTGAGTCAAGTTACTATTACTACTAATAATAATCTACAGGACTGACTAATATATCTGACTTTCCACAGAAAATGGGTCTGCTCTCCATCCTAGAGGAGGAGTCTATGTTCCCCAAGGCTACTGACAAGTCCTTCCAGGATAAGTTGAACGCTAACCATCTAGGCAAGTCTCCAGTGTTCATCAAGCCCAAGCCACCCAAGCCCGGGCAGTCTGAGTCCCATTTCGCCATCGTTCACTACGCTGGTACCGTGAACTACAACTTGAGTGGCTGGCTGGAGAAGAACAAAGATCCCCTCAACGATACAGTCGTCGACCAGCTCAAGAAGTCCTCAAACGAAATCATCGTGTTCCTCTTCCTTGACCATCCTGGACAGTCTGGCCCAGCTGACACTGGAAAGGGTGGTAAGTAATAATTTTAAATTTGTATTGTCCACTTATTATAAATCCTGCCTCAGTTCCTCTTCACGTTATTTCTAAAAGCAAATGCCTGCATAAAAAAAATATAGAATACTGAAACTTAATATTTTATACTTTTATTACAAGTCTCGTGAAATGTAAATTAATAATCACTTTCTTCCTCCACAGAGTTTGTGCTTCGTCTCATAGCTTGAAGGCAGACACACTCAAGATGCTCCTAGTCTTTTTTTTAAACAAAACTAGGCTATCAACTTAACGGCTCCAAAACTGTTTTCATCAACTAATGACAACAAATTCCTTTGGATAGTCCATTGATGTGAAAATTTGATTGTGTATTACAGGTGTATAATAATCTGCATTTTATATAAAGATTTTTACTTTATCTTCACCGCAATATATTCTTCTTTACTCAGGTGGTCGCGGTGCCAAGTCTGGTGCATTCAAGACTGTGTCTTCTTCATATAGGGTATGTATAATGTGATTTGTATAATTTATAAGAAGAAACCTATCACCTGAAACTGAAATAATCAGACATTTTGTAATAGCTTCAAATTATGCATATATAATGAGTAAGTCACTTAGAATAAGACAAATATTGGATATTTAATTAAGTGGTTCATGAGTAAAATGCAATGAACACTTGTCACTGTTCAGTAATAAGCAAAGTAGTTTATAATTAAGAGGTGTTACTTATGTCCTAGAAATAGTAATTAGTACGACCATCCACGGTGTAAGATACTGTCAGTAACTAGTACGACCATCCACGGTGTAAGATACTGTCAGTAACTAATACGACCATCCACGGTGTAAGATACTGTCTCACTGATGCTGTCACATCCATTAACACCTCAATGTTTTCTCTCACAGGAGCAGTTAAATAACCTAATGAAGACCCTCAACTCCACTCACCCTCACTTCATCCGTTGTATCGTCCCCAACGAGACAAAGTCCCCAGGTGTGTTTGGATTACATAGATATTCTCATTAATATCGTTCATATTTACTGTAATTTTGCGAAACCTGTCGTAGTTCCAGGTTAATAATTGTTTGAGTTCTAAATCATAACCTAAGATTCTAAGATGCTGTGTAATGTCTCCCCACTCAGGTGTGACTGACGCCGGTCTGATCATGCACCAGCTTACTTGTAACGGTGTACTTGAGGGCATCAGGATCTGTCGTAAAGGCTTCCCGAACAGGATGCAGTACCCCGACTTCAGGCATCGGTTAGTTTTTTAACGACTTTCCTGATTAAATTTCCAATATAAACAAATGGAGATACATAAAAAAACACGGAACGAGTGAGGTCTAAAATTCCATGCATAGGGACCAATCACAGTTTACTCCGACGTAAAATATTCATAAACTTTACTGGTGACTATTATAATTTGTAGTTTATTAGTGACTCTTTGTGTCCAGCGTTTAGAAAGACACGTGAGCAAGCACTAGAACATATTTGTTAGAAAACGTTTCGGTCTTGCGATCTTGATCACTTCTCCGCCAATATATATACTGTCTTTTTAACTTCTGCTAGAAGTGATCAAGGTCCCAGAATTGAAACGTTTTCTAGTATTTCCTCACGTATCTTTCTAAACCAACATGTGCGAATCAATTACCAAGGTTTATACCATGTGTGTTATTCATCAGAAGGTAATGGACAGTGTACTTTAATCGTAATTTTGATAGTACCAATATGCTCGCAGCTACAAGATCCTGGCTTCCACGGAGATGGCCACACTCAGTGATAATAAGAAGGCCGCCCAGGCTTGCTTCGACAAGTCTGGTTTAGATCCAGAGCTCTACCGTCTTGGTAACACTAAGGTAATTCTTAGCATTATCCTTTATCTCACTATAGTATTTTTTTTCTATTGTTGGATTAACTAACAGCACTACATTTAAGAACCTTCTTAAGTAATATATATTAAATAACAGAAATTCTGTATCCTTTGTTACTACGCTAGTAAAGCTACTGTAAAATTGCGGCTCAATACCGTGACTGGAATAATACACAAATAACCCGCACATAGGAGAGAGGAGCTTACGACGACGTTTCGGTCAGACTTGAACCATTTACAAAGTCACACAGTGCAACTGCAAATGGTCCAAGTCGGACGGAAACGTCATCGTACGCTCCTCTTTCTTATGTGCGCGTTATGTGTGTATTTACTTCATGTTTTCTTGTAATGATATTTAGAATTACTGATAACTACTTAAATTTGAATAATTGCAATGTCATAACGAAGTTTACATTAAAATCTATAATCAGTCAGATGGTTTTTTGAGTATGATGGATATTCATTGAGCACATGGCGTATACAGGTGTTCTTCCGCGCTGGTGTTCTGGGTACTTTAGAGGAGATTCGTGATGCACGCCTCAGCAAGATCATCACCTGGCTGCAGTCATGGGTACGTGGCTTCAACGGCCGAAAGGAATACGGAAGACTGCAGGAGCAGCGCGTAGCCCTTGTTGTCGTCCAGCGCAACTTGAGGAAGTTCTTGGCCATGCAGTCCTGGGTCTGGTTCAATCTCTGGCAGAAAGTTAAGCCTCTTCTTCATGTTACTCGCATTGAGGACGTGATTTTCGCTCTTAAGGATCGAGCAACTAAAGCTCAAGAAAATTTGGATAATGAACTTAAACTACGTCAAGAACTTGAAGCATCCAATGCTGCTCTTCAAGAGGAAAAGAACAATCTCCTTTCTAGTCTTGAGTCCAGTAAAGGCAGCATGACTGAATACCTCGAACAGCAAGCTAAAATACAGAGTCAGAAAGTCGAACTCGAAGCTCAGCTTTCTGTAAGTTATCTTTTTAAGGTTCAAAATAAGGTTAAATGCAGTTATATATTCACTTTCATTCATGAATAATTCACTTTCTTCTATGAGTAATATTTCTAAATATCACGCGTTCAAGTGTATCTTCGTTCATTTGTATGTGCGTGCTTTTGTTTCAGTATAATTTTCATTTCATATTAATACACACTTTTTTGTACTTATCTATAGGACATCACAAACCGCCTACAAAAGGAGGAAGAAGCTCGTACTGCACTTGCTCAAGACAAGAAGAAGACTGAACTGGAAGTGAACACTCTGAGGAGAGACTTCGAAGACTTTGAGTTAAGTATTCAGAAGCTGGAGCAAGAGAAAGCTGGCAAGGATCACCAAATTCACAACCTTAATGAGGAAATTGCTCATCAAGAAGAACTTATTAATAAGGTAAACAAAGAAAAGAAGCAACTTCAAGAATACAACCAGAAGCTCGCTGAAGACCTTCAGGGCGTTGAGGACAAGTGCAACCATTTCAACAAAATGAAAACAAAGCTTGAACAGACCCTTGACGAACTTGAGGACTCTGTCGAACGCGAGAAGAAGTTGCGTGGTGAGGTTGAGAAATCAAAGAAGAAGGTTGAAGGTGATCTTAAACTGGCTCAAGAAGCCGTCGCTGACCTGGAGCGTAATCACCGAGAAGTAGAAAACGCAATTCAGCGTAAAGACAAAGAGATCTCTGGTCTTGCCAACAAAGTGGAGGAAGAACAAGGCCTTGTTTCTAAGGTCCAGAGACATGTCAAGGAACTTCAGTCCCGCATCGAAGAGCTGGAACAAGAGGTTGAACATGAGCGCCAAGCTCGTGCGAAGGCTGAGAAGGGTAAAGCTAGCTTGTCTCGAGAGTTGAATGAGATTGGCGATCGTCTGGACGAGGCTGGAGGAGCTACATCCGCCCAAGTGGAGCTGAACAAGAAGCGCGATGCTGAGCTGGCCAAGCTCCGCCGTGACCTCGAGGAGACTAGCATCCAGCATGAGTCTGCTCTTAACCTCCTTCGCAAGAAGCATAATGATGCTGTTGCCGAAATGTCTGAGCAGATCGACCATCTCAACAAAGCGAAAGTCAGGTACGTATACACACCCAAATAAATAAATAATACACAGACTGCATACAATTTACCTCACAGTATTGTGAAATTTTAGTTTAAAATGGCAGACATTAATGGGTAAACATGAGATAATCCTTACCCTAAATTCAGAATGGGGCTTCTAATGAAACAGAAGAGGTTCATTATAGTCGACAGAGAAGTAAAATCCTTTGTTTACCTATGTAAAGTTCCAGCGTGACTTATATATATATATATATATATATATATATATATTAGCGAGAAACAGAGGAAGCAACAAAGAGACTATAAAACAGAAGATATGTTCTGTATAAAGTAATTAAACAATATATATTGCACTTGAGTAAATGAAAATATTGGATGAAGGCTCCTCAGTATACATGTACTTATTAACTGTGTTTTCTTGTTGTGTTTTGCTCTACTACAGGACTGAAAAAGAGAAAGACGTTCTGAAGCGTATCGCAGATGAAGCAAAATCTGCAATGGACAGCCTTTCTCGGGATAAGGTAAGATTTACCAGCTTTCTCTGAAGATCTCTGAATTTTAACTGCAAAAATGGTAGTGTGGTTTTTTTTTCGAAATTAAGGTTGATCCGTATATACTGTAAAGAACAAAAAGGCACAATACAGTGACTGGAACAATATACAGATAACCTGGACACTGGAGGAGGGGCTTACGACGAAGTTTTGGCTCGACTTGAACCTTTTCCCTCTCTCCTATATATACTGGCTCCCTCACTCTTTTTCTGTCAGTGTGACTTTGTAAATGGTCCAAGTCGGACCGAAACGTCGTCGTAAGCTCCTATATGGGAGTTATTTGTGTATATACTGTCATTGCTTGTTGAAACTACCAATTTTATGTAGTGAATCTTTATACTATTTTTAGTGTTAATTAACAGTCAGTACAGCGTAACATTATGTGAGTCGTAATCATGAGATTCATATGCCTTTACATTCAGTGTTTTGTTTTGTACATGCAACTTGAAATACAATGCAAAATTTAATAATAACATTTCTCTTCTCAAGGCTGTTGCTGAAAAGGGCAACAAGCATCTTCAACAACAGATCAACGAGGCTCATGGAAGGCTTGAGGAGGCTAACCGCACTCTGAATGACTTCGATGTTACAAAGAAGAAGCTCGCAGTTGAGAACGCTGATTATCTGCGTCAGTTAGAAGAAGCTGATAACCAAATCAGTTTGTTGACTAAGCTGAAGGTGTCTCTTTCTACTCAGCTTGAAGATGCTAAAAAGTATGCAGAAGAAGAAAGCAAGGTAGGTCTTCTAAAACTGTATAGCACAAATAATATTAATGCTAAATTGTATGCAGAGGAAAAAAAACAAGGTAGGGATTCGAAATCTATAGTACAAATAATATTTAATGCCAAATTGTCCCTAAAATATTTGTGATATATTAGGTATTTATGTTGTAATTTGTTTCTCAGGAGCGCTCAATTATCCTTGGAAAGTATCGTAACTTGGAGCACGACATTGATGGTCTTCGCGAACAGCTAGATGAGGAGGGAGAGGGTAAAGCAGACAGCCATCGCCAGTTATCTAAGGCCAGCGCTGAGGCTCAATTGTGGCGTGCCAAGTATGAGTCTGAAGGAGTTGCCCGGGCTGAGGAGCTGGAGGCTGCTCGCCTTAAACTTGCTGCTCGCCTCGAGGAAGCAGAAAACCAGATTGAGCATCTGAATCAAAAGAATATTTCTCTTGATAAAGCTAAGCAGCGCATTACTGCTGAACTTGAGGAAGTGCAGATCGCTGCTGAACGTGCTCAGAACCTTGCTATTTCTGCAGAAAAGAAGCAGAAACAATTTGATCGCATTATCAGTGAATGGAAGGTAAAGGTGGACGACCTTGCAGTCGAACTGGATTCATCGCAGAAAGAGTGCCGCAACTATTCTTCAGAGCTATTCCGGGTTAAGTCTGCTTACGAAGAAAACCTAGGAAGCCTGGATTCCGTCCGCCGTGAGAACAAAACCCTTGCTGACGAAATCAAAGATCTGATGGAGCAGATTAGCGAGAGCGGTCGATCCTATCATGAACTGGAGAAAACTGGCAAGCGCCTAGAGATCGAGAAAGAAGAACTTCAAGCCGCGCTCGAAGAGGCCGAGGCTGCTCTTGAACAAGAAGAGAACAAGGTCCTCCGTAGCCAACTGGAACTCAGTCAGGTTAGACAAGAAATCGATAAACGTATCCAAGAGAAAGAAGAGGAATTCGACAATATTCGGTAAGTTGTTTATTATAAATATATGAACAACAATAACATTCAGTACATTTGTATTAGCATGTGTTGCTTATCAGACATTGCACGTAGATTCTATATTTCTTATATTTCAGAAAAGTTCATGTGCGTGCCATAGAAACGATGCAGTCTTCTCTTGAGGCTGAAGCTAAGGGCAAAGCAGAAGCCCTTCGTCAGAAGAAGAAGCTCGAGACTGACATTAGCGAGCTTGAAGTTGCACTGGAACACTCCAGCAAGAACAACGCCGACCTTCAAAAATATATCAAGAAGATTCAGGTTGATGCAAAGGACCTACAAGTGCGTGCTGAGGAAGAACAGCGTTTGGCTTCAGAGTACCGTGAGCAATACAGCGCTGCCGATCGCAGAGCTAAATCCCTGAATGGTGAGCTGGAGGAATCCCGCACACTTCTGGAGCAGTCTGACCGTGGTCGTCGCCAGGCTGAGTCCGAGCTCAGTGATGCTAATGAACAGTTGGGCAGCTTGGCAGCCCAGAACAATTCTCTTGCCATCTCTAAGAGGAAGCTGGAGGGCGAATTGGCAACACTTCACGTAAGTCTAAATAACGTACTAATATAATATAAATTATTTAGTGACCATATATATATATATATATATATATATATATATATATATATATATATATATATATATATATATATATATATATATATATATATATATATATATATATATATATATATATATATATATATATATATATATATATATATATATATATATATATATATATATATATTACATACACACACACACACATACAAATTAGCTTGTAATGGAGTGATCGGGATTCGAATTCGCTGTTTGGCGGTCTTTGAAATACCAGGTAAACTTGAGTCCTGGGTCACAGAACAGTTGGGGCTTGATGGTGGGAAGGTGAGTGGTAAAACTTGCAGGCCAGTGCCTAACCTCTTTATATATAGGTGAGGATGTTCTTCAGAGGGTCATTTGAGTTGTGATAACCCTGAGCTTCTAGCAAGACTGCTACTGAGTGATGGTGAATATGTTTCGTTATACAGATCATTTTAACGTGTTGAGAAACGGCTGATGTGTTCGTTAAGCACCATAGCCACGGTTTTTATGAGCTGCTTGATTGTACTCTCCTAGCTGTACTAGTAAGCGCTGCAAACAAGGACTCGAGCCTTCACCTGATGCACCTACAATCATTATTTTGTGTGCCTCTGTAAATGTTAATTGCCATGCCAACAAGTAAACTCCAATAAAATTTATGCATTTCTTACCTATTTCAGTCTGATATCGACGAGATGCTGAACGAGGCTAGGAACTCCGAGGACAAGGCTAAGAAGGCCATGGTTGACGCCGCCCGCCTTGCTGACGAACTCCGCGCTGAGCAGGAACACGGCCAGACCCAAGAGAAGTTGCGCAAGAGCTTCGAAGCTTCTATTAAGGATCTTCAAGTTCGCCTTGAAGAAAGTGAAGGCAGTGCCGTCAAGACCGGCAGGAAAACTCTGTCTAAACTTGAAAGCCGTGTCCGTGAACTGGAGGTACAACTGGACGACGAGTCTCGCCGTCACGCTGATGCCCAGAAGAATCTGAGGAAGTGTGAGAGGCGCATCAAGGAGCTCACCTTCCAGTCCGACGAAGACAAGAAGAACCACGAGAGGATGCAGGACCTTGTTGACAAGCTGCAACAGAAGATCAAGACCTACAAGCGCCAGATCGAGGAGGCTGAGGAGATTGCTGCTCTGAACTTGGCCAAGTTCCGCAAGACACAACAAGAACTTGAGCAAGTCGCGGGCAGTGCATAAATACTTGACGTCCATTAAACCAAATACAAGGGCATTTGTTATACTACAACTGAATGGGAAGATATTCCAATCCAGTCGATACATATCTTTTTTTTTAACATAGTTGTTTAGTCCAGTTTACCTATGATTATTTCATAGGTAAATGATATACTTGTTGAAACACTAACAACAGCAGGAATTAAAATATTATATTAAAGTGATTGAGTTAAGTTTTAAGATATCTTATGCCCATAATTCAAATTTTAACTCATATTCACATTGTATAATTAAAGAATTTAATACAGGTAAACTTTAATAAAGTTTAAGAAAAAGCATTTGTTTTATTGGCATGAAAATTTAACTCATTTTGATAATGTGAAAGTCAGTGTCCAATGTGAAACTATCTCAACTCCGAGAAACTTGCATAAAGTTACCTTTATTAACGAAACAAGAAACATTGTTAAGTTCATATTTTATGGTCCACACCAACATTTTTGCTTGATTAACATTATTTACTTTAATACACCACATTCGAGTGTTGTTAAACATCACAACACACAAGTGTTGTCAAACATCATCACAACACATTCCAGTGTTGTCAAACATCATCACAACACATTCCAGTGTTGTCAAACATCATCACAACACATTCCAGTGTTGTCAAACATCATCACAACACATTCCAGTGTTGTCAAACATCATCACAACACATTCCAGTGTTGTCAAACATCATCACAACACATTCCAGTGTTGTCAAACATCATCACAACACATTCCAGTGTTGTCAAACATCATCACAACACATTCCAGTGTTGTCAGTATCGTCACAACGCTCAAGTGTTGTCAGACATCATCACAGCACATTCCAGTGTTGTCAGACATCATCACAACACTAAAGTATTGTCAGACATCACAGTAACACACAAGTGTTGTCAAACATCGCCACAACACACAAATGTTGTCAGCCATCATCACAACACACCTCGAAGAAAGGCAAGAAAGTGTAAAATTTAAAGAATACCTGCAACTTTCTTTCCTCAAGTGCCAGTAAAAAAAAACTAAATATAAACATATATGAAAATATAAAAAGTAAAACTATATTACAAAAACATAAACTAGCAGTGACTTGCTTAGCATGGGCCACTAGGCGGCTTGCTATAGTACCTGTCAGTCACATTCTTGCTTCTACTAGTGTGCACCGCCTCTACTGTCCTCAAGATTTTCTGCATCTTACATTTGGCGGTATAAAAACATAACGAATGAGCACTGAAGCAAGCCTACTGGCCCAAGCTAAGAAGGTTTAACTCACACACCCACTGATGTGTACTTCCCTAACTTATTTTTAAAGCTACTCATACTTCAGCTTCATATTGTAACAGACTATGGAGCTGAACTGTTCTCCAGACTGCAGGGCTGACCACCTCAAAAGTACCCCGTCGAGGGTGAAGGACTGATTACATATTTACACCTCCACTGTCTCTGAGGTGATTACCTCATCTTTTGTATAGTTCTAATGTCTTCTAATTATGTCCTTGAATTTGCTTTGATAAAGCCAATGGTTGACGAAACGTCTACAGTAAAGATACCCAAATGTTGCAAGTGCCTAATTTTCACCTTGTCTGTAGTGTATACCATTCATGTACAACTTGCTCGATTGAATAAGCGAAACGTTTCGCATTATAGAAGCCTAATTGTTGTACATACCTTAGTTAACTGCTTGTCGGTATTGTATATCACTGCTATACTCAGTGTGATAGATAGTTTAAGAGCTGTAATCCATAATCTAGCATGTTAATTTAAGCAAGATTACAGTGCTAGGTTAGCTTTGGAGAAAAATGTATAACTGACAACGAACATATAACTGACAACATTACAGTGCTAGGTTAGTTTCGGTGAAAAATGTATAACTGACAACATTACAGTGCTAGGTTAGTTTCGGTGAAAAATGTATAACTGACAACATTACAGTGCTAGGTTAGTTTTGGAGAAAAATGTATAACTGACAACATTACAGTGCTAGGTTAGTTTCGGTGAAAAATGTATAACTGACAACATTACAGTGCTAGGTTAGTTTTGGAGAAAAATGTATAACTGACAACATTACAGTGCTAGGTTAGTTTCGGTGAAAAATGTATAACTGACAACATTACAGTGCTAGGTTAGTTTTGGAGAAAAATGTATAACTGACAACATTACAGTGCTAGGTTAGTTTCGGTGAAAAATGTATAACTGACAAAATATATATATACTTATATCCTGGGAAAGGGAGAGGATGGAAGGTAATTTTTATATTATTTATTTCTACCAATAAGTTACATTATGGAACGTTTAAAGTATATTTTTAATTACATCTGACCTGTCTGCGGCTTTTTTTTTTATAAGAAACAGTGAAATTTCATTCTATTTTAATTCAGGGAAGTTCTTTATTCGTACAGGTCACATAGCTCCTGGGAATGGGAAGCATTCATGTCCAATCCAAGGAAGGGGAGCATAAGTCCTACTCTCTGGACGAAAAGTCCAGAGAGTAGGACTTGCATCGAAGCACTTCGTCAGACGGGAGACTGAATAAATTAGCATGCAAATTTAGTTTCTGTTCCATGTCTTTTGTTTTGCCCAGTAAAAACCTTCAGTCAGGAGCTTGAAACTAGATGGCAGATAAATAGCCAATAGCTGCTTTCGTAAACACAAGATGTCAGAAACATTAGTCTGGTATTGATGAATAAGACTTGCAACAACTGGATATTTTTATTGTTGAAACGTTTCGTATACACAGTAGGCTTCTTCAGTCAAATTGAGAGGCAGCAAGTGTAGTACTGAAATGAAGATGATGTAATCAGTCCATTAACTATGATCTGGAACGATATCGTTACAGATCATGGAGATGAACTTCTCCAGGCTGAGGGACTGACTCAAGTACCATTTCTTTAAGGGTGATGGACTGCTTATGTCATCTTTACCTCGTCATTACTCTTGCTATCTCTAGTTCACTCTCCTCTGTATTTGACTGAAAAAGTCTACTACCTAGAAGAAAAATTTGAACAATAAAGGTACCTAACTCTTGCACTTGTATCTTATTCATCTACTTATCAGTATTTTATACCATTTTTAACATAGCCTAGTATTGCCTAAAATAATCTTGGGTATCTTTCCTATTTTCTAGAATAAATAATATCGAACTTATGTAAGTTCCCAACCAAGGTTCGATTTAAAGAAAATCTGTACATATTTCTTTATGTTTTATTTACCATTGTGTTTTAAGTGTCATTTCCATATAATATGTACTGGAGGAGGGAAAATTATATTATAATTAATGACATTTCACATTACAAAAGTATTTCAGTTTAAAAAAAAAAAAGTTTTTTACTGCTCTTCAAGGCACTAAAATTTTCTTGTTTCAATGAGAAGTTGATTACCATTTACCATACATTATATCTGCATAAGCATATGGCATTCAATATGAATGTATATTACTTAGCGCCAATAAACTCAAATGTTTTGGTATGACCTTCAGCTTCCTCCAACTCCTGCTGGGCCTTGCGGAACTTGGCCAAGTTGAGAGCCGCGATCTCCTCAGCCTCCTCGATCTGGCGCTTGTAGGTCTTGATTTTCTGCTGCAGCTTGTCAACAAGGTCCTGCATCTTGTCGTGGTTCTTCTTGTCCTCATCAGCCTGGAAGGTTAGCTCCTTGATGCGTCTCTCACACTTCCTCAGGTTCTTCTGAGCATCAGCGTGACGGCGAGACTCATCGTCCAAACTTCCTTCCAGCTCACGAATGCGGACTTCCAGCTTGCCCACAGCCTTCTTGCCGGTCTTGGCGGCGCTGCTTTCGCTTTCTTCAAGGCGGACTTGAAGCTCCTTAACAGAAACTTCGAGGGCCTTCCGCAACTTCTCCTGGGTCTGGGCGTGTTCCTGCTCAGCGCGGAGTTCGTCAGCCAGGCGGGCGGCATCAACCATGGCCTTCTTGGCTTTGTCCTCGGAGTTCCTCGATTCGTTGAGCATTTCATCCAGGTCAGCCTAAAACACACACACACATAAATATATATATATATATATAGATATATATATATATATATATATATATATATATATATATATATATATATATATATATACATATATATATATATATACATATACATATATATACATATATATACATATATATACATATATATATATATGTATATATATATATATGTACATATATACATCATATATATATATATATATATATATATATATATATATATATTTAACAAGTATATGTATGTATATATATATATATATATATATATATATATATATATATATATATATATATATATATATATATATATATATATATATATATATATTTTATAACAAGTCGGCCGTCTCCCACCGAGGCAGGGTGACCCAAAAAGTAAGAAAATCCCCAAAAAGAAAATACTTTCATCATCATTCAACACTTTCACCACACTCACACATTATCACTGTTTTTGCAGAGGTGCTCAGAATACAACAGTTTAGAAGCATATACGTATAAAGATACACAACATATCCCTCCAAACTGCCAATATCCCAAACCCCTCCTTTAAAGTGCAGGCATTGTACGTCCCATTTCCAGGTCTCAAGTCCGGCTATATAAAAATAACCGGTTTCCCTAAATCTCTTCACTAAATATTACCCTGCTCACACTCCAACAGATCGTCAAGTCCCAAATACCATTCGTCTCCATTCAGTCCTATCGAATACGCTCACGCACGCCTGCCGGAAGTCCAAGCCCCTAGCCCACAAAACCTCCCTTACCCCTTAACAATTCGCAAACAGGCGAAATTATTTAAACATTGTCTCTACGTCCACAGCGTACTGTGGACTCTGATACAGAGTTAGCAGGTTCGAGTCCTGCTCTGGATGTAGAGACAATGTAAATAATTTCGCCTGTTTGCGAATTGGTAAGCATTTCAAATCTCTTTCGTTGTCCACTGCATGTGGCAGGATTCGATGAAATAACTTTCAGAACGAGTTTGGTGCCCGGGGGTATGGTGAAACGTCGTCTGGGTCTAGCTCAATGGTAAAGTACTGTGGACTCTGATACAGAGTTTGCAGGTTCGAGTCCTGCTGTGAACGTAGAGACCTGGAAATGGGAAGTACAATGCCTGCACTTTAAAGGAGGGGTTTGGGATATTGGCAGTTTGGAGGGATATGTTGTGTATCTTTATATGTGTATGCTTCTAAACTGTTGTATTCTGAGCACCTCTGCAAAAACAGTGATAATGTGCGAGTGTGGTGAAAGTGTTGAATGATGATGAAAGTATTTTTAGGGATTTTCTTTCTTTTTTGGGTCACCCTGCCTCGGTGGGAGACGGCCGATTTGTTGAAATATATATATATATATATATATATATATATATATATATATATATATATATATATATATATATATATATATATATATATATATATATATATATATATATATATATATATATATATATATATATATATATATATATATATATATATATATATATATATATATATATATATATATATATATATATATATATATATATATATATATTTCAACAAGTCGGCCGTCTCCCACCGAGGCAGGGTGACCAAAAAAGAAAGTTTTTCTTTTTTTAATTTAGCATATGTATATATTATACATAATTCGCACGAGAGTTGTATCCTACATTCATGTACAACACAATGTATATATATATATATATATATATATATATGTATATATATATATATTTATATATATATATATATATATATATATATATATATATATATATATATTTTTTTTTTTTTTCAACAAGTCGGCCGTCTCCCACCAAGGCAGGGTGACCCAAAAAAGAAAGAAAATCCCCAAAAAGAAAATACTTTCATCATCATTCAACACTTTCACCACACTCACACTTTATCACTGTTTTTGCAGAGGTGCTCAGAATACAACAGTTTAGAAGCATACACATATAAAGATACACAACATATCCCTCCAAACTGCCAATATCCCAAACCCCTCCTTTAAAGTGCAGGCATTGTACTTCCCATTTCCAGGACTCAAGTCCGACTATATGAAAATAACCGGTTTCCCTGAATCCCTTCACTAAATATTACCCTGCTCACACTCCAACAGATCGTCAGGTCCCAAGTACCATTCGTCTCCATTCACTCCTATCTAACACGCTCATGCACGCTTGCTGGAAGTCCAAGCCCCTTGCCCACAAAACCTCCTTTACCCCCTCTCTCCAACCCTTTCGAGGACGACCCCTACCCCGCCTTCCTTCCCCTATAGATTTATATGCTTTCCATGTCATTCTACTTTGATCCATTCTCTCTAAATGACCAAACCACCTCGACAACCCCTCTTCTGCTCTCTGACTAATACTTTTATTAACTCCACACCTTTTCCTAATTTCCACACTCCGAATTTTCTGCATAATATTTACACCACACATTGCCCTTAAACAGGATATCTCCACTGCCTCCAACCGTCTCCTCGCTGCTGTATTTACCACCCAAGCTTCACACCCATATATGAGTGTTGGTACTACTATACTTTCATACATTCCCTTCTTTGCCTCCATAGATAACGTTTTTTGACTCCACATATACCTCAACGCACCACTCACCTTTTTTCCCTCATCAATTCTATGATTAACCTCATCCTTCATAAATCCATCCGCAGACACGTCAACTCCCAAGTATCTGAAAACATTCACTTCTTCCATACTCCTCCTCCCCAATTTGATATCCATTTTTTCTTTATCTAAATCATTTGATACCCTCATCACCTTACTCTTTTCTATGTTCACTTTCAACTTTCTACCTTTACACACATTCCCAAACTCATCCACTAACCTTTGCAATTTTTCTTTAGAATCTCCCATAAGCACAGTATCATCAGCAAAAAGTAACTGTGTCAATTCTCATTTTGAATTTGATTCCCCAAAATTTAATCCCACCCCTCTCCCGAATACCCTAGCATTTACTTCCTTTACAACCCCATCTATAAATATATTAAACAACCATGGTGACATTACACATCCCTATCTAAGACCTACTTTTACCGGGAAGTAGTCTCCCTCTCTTCTACACACCCTAACCTGAGCCTCACTATCCTCATAAAAACTCTTTACAGCATTTAATAACTTACCACCTATTCCATACACTTGCAACATCTGCCACATTGCTCCTCTATCCACTCTATCATATGCCTTTTCTAAATCCATAAATGCAATAAAAACTTCCCTACCTTTATCTAAATACTGTTCACATATATGCTTCAATGTAAACACTTGATCTACACATCCCCTACCCACTCTAAAACCTCCTTGCTCATCCGCAATCCTACATTCTGTCTTACCTCTAATTCTTTCAATTATAACCCTACCGTACACTTTTCCTGGTATACTCAGTAAACTTATTATATATTATTATATATTATAAAATATGAAAAAAATTACCTGAAGGGTTGTCATTTCACCTTCCAGCTTCCTCTTAGACAAAGATAGAGTATTATTTTGAGATGAGAAGCTGTTGACTTGTTCGAGGACTTCGCGAAGTTCCGCTTCAGCCTGGCGACGACCTCGATCAGACTGCTCAAGCAGAGAGCGAGACTCTTCCAGCTCAGCATTAATGGCATTTGCTCGGCGTTCAGCAATGCCATACTGTTCACGGTATTCAGATGCAATACGCTGTTCTTCTTCAGCACGCAGCTCTAAGTCCTTAACGTCAGTCTGAAGCTTCTTGATGTGCTTTTGTAAGTCAGAGTTGGCCTTATTTGAATGGTCAAGAGCTATTTCTAGTTCGTTAATCTCAGACTCCAGCTTCTTCTTCTGACGAAGAGCTTCAGCCTTGCCCTTGGCTTCAGCCTCAAGAGAAGCTTGTATAGATTCAAGAGCACGCTGGTGGCATTTTCTGAAAGGAAGTATGTTGTTAATAAATGTTTTCTAATGAAATATACATTAGTGGTCACAAACTCTATGAAGCTGTTAATAAAGTAACTTACCGAGTGTTATCGAATTCCTCCTCTTTCTCCTGGATACGTCTGTCAACTTCCTGCCTGACCTGGCTGAGTTCTAGCTGACTACGGAGTACTTTATTTTCTTCCTGTTCGAGGGCGGCTTCAGCTTCTTCAAGAGCACCCTGAAGCTCTTCCTTTTCAACCTCAAGACGCTTATTATTTTTCTCCAGCTCGTGGTAGGTGCGGCCGCCCTCGCCAAGTTGATCCAACAAATCCTTGATCTCATCTGAGAGGTTTTTGTTCTCACGGCGGACGGAATCAAGAGTTTCTATATTCTCCTCGTGAGCAGACTTCACACGGAAGAGCTCGGAAGAATAGTTGCGGCACTCCTTCTGTGAAGAATCCAGCTCGGCAGCTAGATCGTCAACCTTCAGTTTCCATTCAGAAATGATTTTGTCAAAGTTCTTTTGCTTCTTCTCGGCAGCTATGGCTAGAGCTTGAGCTCGCTCAACGGCAACTTGAAGTTCTTCAAGTTCAGAACTAACACGCACCTTACTCTTCTCGAGGCTCAAGTTCTTGACGTTGAGCTGCTCAATCTGCATCTCTGCTTCTTCAAGGCGGGCAGCAAGTTTCTGGCGAGAAACTTCGATTTCCTCGGCGCGGGCAATGCCCTCAGATTCATATTTAGCACGCCACATTTGAGCTTCAGCATTGGCTCTGGACAACTGCCTCTGGATATCTGCTTTTCCTTCAGCCTCTTCTTCCAGCTGCTCACGAAGAGTATCAATATCGTGTTCCAAGTTACGATACTTTCCAAGAATAGTTGCACGTTCCTGAAAAAATGGTTAAAGTATGCATTAAAGGCAGGTCTTACAGAACTTAATGTTATATATATATATATATATATATATATATATATATATATATATATATATATATATATATATATATATATATATATATATATATATATATATATATATATATAAATAATATATATATTAAGATCTGATATCATACATAACTTACTCTGCCCTCCTCATCTGCGAACTTCTTAGCGTCTTCGAGTTGGTTTGTAAGCGATAACTTCAACTTCGAAAGTTCATTAATTTGGCTTTCGGCCTCCTCTACTTGGCGCAGAAGATCAGCATTTTCAACTGCCAGCTTCTTCTTGGTAGCATCGAAATCATTGAGGGTACGATTAGCTTCATCAAATCGGCTGTTGACTTCGCTGAGCTGTTGCTGAAGTTGCTTGTTTGTTTTCTCAGCAGCAGCCTGCAAATAATTAATTTTAAATATACTTATAATTAGGGTGAAATTTATCTTCAAACCTCTGATTATTACTAAATTACAAGGAAAATACTAGTGAGACTATTTATCAGTCTTAAATAGGGAGAATGCCTCTTTTCGAGGTATATCAACAATGCTGCTCTATATTATCAAAGAATCGAACACTGGTGATGCCAACTGAAGGTGCGACTTTAGACTTTTACCTTATCCCGGGAAAGGCTGTCCATTGCAGCTTTAGCATCGTCAGCGTCACGTTTAATGGATTCCTTGTCCTTCTCAGTCCTGTTGGGAATCAAAAACAATGACATTTCAACAAGCTGAATATTAATTCTATATAAAAAAATAATGTTCAGAGCAATAAGTATAAAGTCGTCTGCTTTATATATCGAGTATAGAGTTTGGATGATAAACATTAAAAATATAGTCATATATATATACCTGGCCTTCATCTTGTTGAGATAGTCAATTTGTTCAGAAAGCTCATTCACCGCATCATTATGCTTCTTGCGGAGAAGATTGAGAGCAGACTCGTGCTGGACGTTCACCTCCTCGAGGTCGCGGCGGAGCTTGACCAGCTCACTCTCACGCTTCTTGTTGAGTTCTATCTGAGCGGCGGTGGCCCCACCAGCCTCGTCGAGGCGATCACCAAGTTCTCCCAACTCGCGAGCGAGAAGAGCCTTACCTTTCTCAGCCTTGCCACGGGACTGTCTCTCGTGCTCAACCTCTTGCTCTAGTTCTTCAATGCGGCCCTGAAGTTCCTTTATCTGCCTTTGGATCTTATGCGCGGCACCCGCTTCTTCGTCAGCTTTGTTGGCAAGAGAAGCAATTTCCTTATCTTTACGTTGTAGCGTGCTCTCCAGCTCTCTGTGATTGCGCTCCAGATCAGCAATAGCTTCCTGAGTCAGTTTCAAGTCACCTTCAACTTTCCTCTTAGCCTTCTCAACCTCACTACGCAGCTTTTTCTCGCGTTCAAGGGAGTCTTCCAGCTCGTCAAGAGTCTGCTCGAGCTTTGATTTCACCTTATTAAAGTGATTGCACTTGTCCTCTATGCTCTGAAGATCTTCAGCAGACTTTTGATTGGATTCTTGCAGGTGTTTCTTCTCCTTATTAATCTTATTGAGGAGTTCTTCTTGCTGAGCAATCTCCTCATTAAGAGTATGAGCCTGCTGATCTTTAGTAGTCTTATCTCCCTCCAGGCTTTGGATCTTTGCTTCAAGTTCTTCGAAGTCTTTCTTAAGGTTGCCTATTTCTTGTTCGGATTTCCTCTTGCCTTGAGACAATGAATTACGGGCTTCCTCTTCTTTGTGAAGACGTTCGGTGGTTTCCTGAAGAAAAAATGGAATAAATTTCTCTAAATATTTGTGCATTGCAAAGATTTTAACACCCTAGGGAATAAAGTGATTTTTTTGGCTTCAGTAAGTCTTTCCTGATCATTCATTTTCCTCTAGTTTCTAGTAAATATATACTACAAGCAGTTTTCTGCCTGTATGGATATCTATTTTGTTATTATTCATTTAAAATCAACAATTCAATATACTTATTTTTATTAACGACTCTTCAATTCGTTATTTGATTTAATTAAAAAAATAAAAATATAATAATAATTACCACTAAGATTTTTAAAACTTCACCGATTCTGTATTTTTCATAAAGAGTTAAATAGGTGTGAGCTTGAATGAGATACTTACAGCAAGTTGAGCCTCGAGTTCAGCCTTCTGACCCTGCAACTTCGCTTGTTTTTCCCTGAACTCTGACATGCCGCCTTTTGTGGATTCAAGAGCGACCAAGAGGGTGTTCCTCTCCTCCTGAAGAGCAGCATTGGTAACCTCAAGTTCTTTGCGAAGTTTAACCTCCTTTTCGTACTCTGCCTCAGCCTTTACAGCCTGGCTTTCGAGTGCGTTAAGCTCGTCCTCAATGCGAGTAACATTGAGCATGGGCTTAATTTTTTGCCAGAGGAAGTACCAACCCCAAGTGCGCATTTTCAAGTACTTCCTCACGTTGCGCTGCACAACGATAAGGGCAACTCGCTGGTCTTGAAGTTTCTTGTAGTACTTACGGCTCTTGAAGCCTCGAATCCAAGCCTGAATCCAGGAGGTCATCTTTGCAACACGTTCTTCACGGATCTCCTCCAGGGTACCCAAGACACCAGCACGGAAGAACACCTTTATAGAGTAAGTTGTGAATAAATTTTTCTAAATATTTCCTCGTCACCTTTGTGAATTAAAATTCAAAATAGACAAACCTAAATTGCTGTAAGTTTTAATATATGATTAGAGGCCACACTAGAACTGGATGGAGTTTGAAAAGAAAGGAAGAAAAATATGACATTTTTAAAGTTAACACAACATTCTTTTTGAATGACCTGCACACACACACACACACACACACACTCAGTGAAGAGGCGGGGCCAGGAGCTCGGACTCGACCCCCGCAACCTCAACTAGGTGAGTACAACTAGGTGAGTACACATATATATATATATGTCGTGCCGAATATGTAAAACTGGTCAATTAGCAAGAACTCATTTAAAATTAAGTTCTTTTTAAAATTTTCTCTTATACGTTTAAAGATATATTTTTTCATTAATGTTAATGTAAAAAAATTAAATTTTGCACCAAAAGAATCTTTGAAAACTTACCTAACCTTATTATAACAAGAATAATTATTTTAGCCTAACCCAACTAAATATATTTTAGATTTGTTTACAATAATTTAATACTAAACAAACACAGTGAAATATATTTTTTTCGTTAGGTTCAGAATGATTTTGGCGAAATTATTGCATACACAAATTTTAACTTGTCCTATATGGCAAGATGAGCGTTGCTATTTAAGCCAAGATCGCAAGTTCTGCCTATTCGGCACGACATACATATATATATATATATATATATATATATATATATATATATATATATATATATATATATATATATATATATATATATATATATATATATATATATATATATATATATATATATATATATATATATATATATATATATATATATATCAGAATAGACAGGTATAAATAGTGAAGCTAGAAGTAAATTACGGATAACTGATGTTACCTTAGTGTTACCACAACGGTAGAGCTCCTCATCAAGGCCGGCCTTATCGAAGCACACCTTGGCACATTTCTTGTTATCAGCGATTCCACTCATCTCTTTTGAGGCCAGTATCAGGTATCTATTTAATAACGAGTGCCAGTCAACAATCCATAAATTCGAATATATAAAGGCTAGGTGGCTGACAGCTGATATCTTTTAAAATAACGGAAATTATTTTATTCACACATTAAACGTATGAAGATTAATATAGAAAAAGTTGCGATATACAATATTGCTCTAGCTCTAGCTCTAGAGTTATACAATATTGCTCTAGCTCTAGCTCTAGAGTTATTCAATCACTGATGGGTAAATTAATGAAGACTAATGTTTTTCACAGTTTGGAAATTATATAATTATCTCACTTGTTTCTTTATTAGTAGTTATTAAAAGTTTAACTCACCGGTGCTTGAAGTCTTTGTAGATCATCCTGTTAGGGAAGCCTTTACGACAGATCCTGATGCCCTCAAGTACACCGTTACAGGTCAGCTGATGCATGATCAGACCGGCGTCAGTTACACCTAAGTGATAAACATTGTACATCATGTTAAGCATGATGATAACATTCTTCAAGATACATAGAGGGAGTCAGAGTTCAGTTAATTCCTGTTAATAAAAACCATACCACGGGCGGGATTTGAACCCTCGGTCAGAGAGTCTCAAAACTCCAGACCGTCGCGTTAGCCACTGGACCAGCTAGCCACAATAAGATTCGTCCAACTAGGTATATTTCTACACCATAGAAAGGTTAGCATAGGCGGTCTGGAGTTTTGAGACTCTCTGACCGCGGGTTCAAATCCCGCCCATGGTATGGTTTGTTTGCAATCGTGTCATTACGATTTCGTGAGTCAATTCCTGTCAGCTTTAAAGCGGCAACAGGTTTTGTAGAATGAAAAAACAAATGTGTGCAACTTAACTAAAGAGATAGCCGCCTAGTCAAAGCACAGAACATAATTGTTACGACAAAGTTTTATACTCTATACGAATAATTTGCTTTTTAGACTTCTCGCTAACGAAACTGAAACAAAACACATTTACCTCCAGGAATACAATAATTTTCATTCACAGAATAAATTATTAATTCAGTGTCATAAAAATCTGCAGTAGGCTAATCACTGATGATGATAATGATTACTATATTTGAATATTCTTAATGAAATATATAATTACTAGTCAACTTTTCAAATATTTCCAAGACGAACCATGATCACAGAATAAAAGATGACAAAAATAAAGATTATGTAATAACGGTGCATAATTTCAGTGAATAAAACTTAGTGAATAGACTTAGTCTCGCACTTTATCGAGAAGCGAAACTATATTCAATATAGCATCATATGTAATGTAATAACGGTGCCTAAATTATACTGAAGAAGTGCCACTGTTCTCCACAACTCACCTGGGGACTTCGTCTCGTTGGGGACGATGCAACGGATGAAGTGAGGATGAGTGGAGTTGAGGGTCTTCATCAGGTTGTTCAACTGCTCCTGTGAGAGAGAAAACATTGCAGCTGGAGTTATCTGATGATAAGTATAAAATATTTTGGGAGGAACAAATTACGAGAAATCCAGCGAAAGGTGAGCCAGTATCATTTCCAGATTGTGAGGATATTTAATAAGTGAAAGATATTTTATTGAACAGGATTGAAAATGCTACAAGCACAAAACTAGCTACAGATATCAGCGTTTTGATAACAGATCCCAAGGGAGTTATAAACTAGTATGTCGCTACTACATACTAACTAGTCAGAAAAAAAACCTATGCAGAGGTCGGCAAACTTTTTTGGGGTATTACCCCAAAACAAATTTGTGTACAGCGAAATTACCCACTAGACTTGAAAGTCCACAGAATCCGGAAAACACAAGGAGCATTCAAATTCAAAATAGTTTATTGAATCCATTTGTATGGAGAATACAGTCATACAAGCTGGAAAATTTATATTATTCGCGATGAAGCAACATAATTTGCCTCGCTCGTTAAAGATTGTATATATGTTCATGTTTAAGAAATATATCTTTAAAAGCAGTAAGATATTACTAAAGTATACATACCCTGTATCCAGAGGAGACAGTCTTGAAGGATCCAGATTTTGCACCACGACCTGAAAGATACGAAATTTTATAGGCTGTATTAATTTGTCTTGCATTAATTTTAAAGGCTGTTATATTTTTTTTATATGCTGTACTATTATTTTTTTCAATTTCACATTTCATAATTTTTGTATTTCAAGAGACTCACGTAAAATGTAAAAATTTATGAATCTTTGAAGCTATTAGTTGAGGTAGTTGAATTAACAATCTGACTAATTCCTGAGAATGTAAGCTAAAGGTTCTGAAGTTGTATTTTAAGAAAGGACAATAATCAGGAATGTCTCAGTCATCATGGGGAAAGAAAGATAATATTTATTAGTTCTATCATTGGGACTAACAAGAGGTGAATAATATGCTATTAATCAATGTTTACAGCACATGCTATTGCCAATAGCTCTATTACATGGTAAATAACACACGCAATTGAAATGAAATTAGAATCTACTAAAATGTAAGGATGATTTAAATTAAAATGATAACTCACCACCTTTAGCGTCACCACCACCAGATTGTCCGGGATGGTCAAGGAAGATAGTGACGACAAGTTCGTTAGAGGACTTCTTGAGCTGGTCGACGACAGTGTCGTTGAGGGGATCCTTGTTCTTCTCCAGCCAGCCAGACAAATTGTAAGTGACAGTACCAGCGTAGTGAACGATGGCGAAGTGGCCCTCAATTTGATTAGCCTTTGGTGGCTTAGGCTTAATGAACACGGGGGACTTGCCAAGATGGTTGGCGTTCAATTTATCCTGGAACGTTTTGTCAGTAGCCTTTGGGAACATGGACTCTTCCTCTAGGATGGAAAGAATGCCCATTTTCTGTTGGAAAGGAAATGATATTCAAGAAAATGTTTGAAAAATGTAGCAAAAGCTACCGCGAACATCAAATGATGAATACTTTATCCCTTGGTGACAGGTCAACACACAAGAGAGGGAAAGTAATAATGAAATGATATCTGTTTATTATTAATAAATAAGTGGATTTATGCGTGTAATATTCCATTCAATACTACCGTCAAATACTTGGCTGGAAAAATCACCTTTTCGAAGAGCTCAATGCAAGCCGCCAGATCCATACCGAAGTCCACGAAAGCCCAGTTGATGCCTTCCTTCTTGTACTCTTCCTGCTCCAGCACAAACATGTGATGGTTGAAGAACTGCTGCAGCTTCTCGTTACAGAAGTTGATGCAGATCTGCTCGAAGCCGTTGTACTGTTTTATAAAAGATTTTGTCTTAGTACATCAAGCCAAAAATTTAGTAAAAGTGGGTTATAATAAACAAAAATAATTCAATCTATAAATCTATAATAATAATAATAATAATAATAATAATAATAATAATAATAATAATAATAATAACCAGATATTAATATGTAAATTAATTATAAAATATATATGAATAGTTTAGAGGTATGAAGTTCATAAGTTCCATATGGTTAACAAATGTAGAGTACTTTGCATGGAGCTAAGGAAAGTTCATCAAACTGCTTACGTCAAAGATCTCGAAGCCAGCAATGTCGAGCACACCGATGAACATGGCACGCTTCATGCCAGTCTCAAGCGTAACGTTACATTTCTGAACCAGGAACTTGAAGACACGGTCGAAGAGACCCTTGGCCAGGGCACCGACGGAGTAGTAACACTGATCCACGTTCATACCCTTGGACACGAACTCAGCGCCGACCTTGATCTTGGGCTTGGTAATATTCCTGTACAGATCCTCACCCTCAACGCCAAGCAGTTTAGCAACAGTGTCACCAATCTAAAAGAGAAGAAGAAATAGGTTATTTATCTGGAATCGAATTTATAGGAATAGTTTAATGTTTTATAAAAAAAATATTTAGAACATTATCAGAAAAAATTATTAAATAAATCTTACCTCAGTGCCGTCAGCTTCGGCCTGCTCCTCGCGACCCCTTTGTTTGAACTTCATCTCACCCATGTGCATGACAGTGGCTGTGATCTTGTACACATTCTCAACCTCTGTGGGAGTGAAACCCAGGATGTCGAAGGCGTCCTGCAATTGGAAGATTAAATTATGGTATGGTTAATGATGAAAAACTGATCACAGTGAATGTATATTAATCGTTTTAAGATATAAGGTTGTTCTAAATGCTCTGCAGGAGTAGGGACTTTATATTGTACACCAATCATGTTAATTAATCTTATATCACTTGCATGCTTTACAGAAATAAAGAGTATTAATTCTCACTACATAATTATTTAATCAGTTGTATCTCATTTTAAGAAAACTAAAAAAGCGCTAAAGAGTGTAAAGGTAAATTTAAAGATAAGATTGTCAAATAAATATCACAAATACAGATATCTAATATGCTTATTCAAGCAAATAGACGCGAAATCATCGTGAAAACATCGATATATGTATGAAGTGTAGAGTATAGTCAGCCCATTTTACTAACAGGTAAACATGCGATCTAAAACCAAGGGATCATCCCATTTCATATTTGTTTGGATAGGAAGTTCAATAATCAAGGAATACCCAAAATACGAACTCAATTCACAAAGTAATTATTAAGTTTATGTCAGCGGAAGGACGTTTTCCACTAGGATGAACGTTTGTATTTTAAACTGTTCAGTGAGAAATACAGCGCGAATGCAATTTCCCGACAAGAAATATACCCCAAACAAGAGAATCTTTTTAAATTATTGCATTAACATTTTTTTTTACATCAACGTATGGAGGGAATTCATGTACTTGGCAACATGACTCACATGACAGAACTGCATGTCCTCGCCGTCGTCAATGGAGGGGACGGTGACCTTGCCCTGAGATACGAAGTGGTAGTCATAGATGTCGTTGGAAAGGTAACACAAAGCTGCAAATAGAAGTCATAGTGTAAGTAAATAATCTAAATACTGAAATATGCTTTGCTGCGTATTCTCTTTCGTAATCCTTGGGTATCCATCTCGGGAAAGAAATTTCTCAAATGAAGAATGGTGATATGCTATCTTCCGTGTTAGCATTAATAGGTGGTAAAAGTCAGTCAAACCGCTCATGTACATAGAAAGACCTTATCGATCTCTCATAAACAGAAGAATCAAAGTCCGGCTGATTATTCTCTCAGGTTTGGACTTCAACCAATTTTAAAATTGAATGCGTAAAGCAAAATAATAATAATAATAATAAAAGGGACAGAATATCGAGTAACCGTCTTAGAATTCTTCGATATTCAAAGCAATGTATAGTAAGAGCTGTCCCACGTAACAGCACAACTCACTTAACAGTAGTTTTCTCTGCTTCATCAGCGGAGACACAATTGTTCCTCCCATATTGCTGTAAGTTAGAAAACATTGTCTTTAAATCATCAGCAAAAATATCACGATAAGAGGTATTATCATTCAAAATATCATTACACCACAGGAATTATCCACATTAATCCTTCCCTCTTCCCATCACAAAATCTGATGATCCTAGTAGTTAAGGTTATGAAACTGTGCATAAATGTATCTTCAGAGTCAATGTTTAATCCTTATTAATGAAGAATGATGAGGTTAATAATCTAAACATTTAGAAGTTTCTAAACTCGTAGTAGAATATTTCATACCAGTCTTATCTGATGACGAGCGACGCTCACATTTTATTGGTTTGTCAATAAATGTTACCATGTAATGGGTTTCAGAAAGAAAACAGAGGATAATGTAAAAAAAATAGTTTTTTTTAGCAGCAACAATCTTGAGTTTAGAAGATTATGTGTCGAATACTGAATTAAAAAATTAAGATATGATTTTTCTAAAATTATAAAATTATATTTTTCTGAATAAAATATTACCGGTGTACACGTTATGGACATATTAGCATTAATATTTTTTAACTTACGAATTATAAAAACGACAAGAACTGCATACGATATTTTAAGTCATAAGAAAATAAGAATTTTGATTTAGCCGTAAGCCAAAATTAATAAGAGAAATTAAACGATAATACACATATCTATAATTTATTATATTCCCTCAATAATTTGCTTTTACTTCACAGTGAGATGTATAAAACTTGGAAAAGACCCGGGCCGGGAGAATACCGGCGAAGAAAAAAAAAATAAAAATAAAAATCTCAATACACTCACGTTTGATTGCTGCGATCTGGTCGGACATCATCTCGTAGAAGATGTGGTAGGAACGCTCGGCGGGTTGTTGGGAGATAACACGAGCCTTCTCTAGCAGGTAGACCTCAATATCAGCACCAGACAGCTTGCCGTTGTTTTGGAAGTGGATACGGATGAACTTACCCTGTGTGCGGGAGAGACGATTATCATTTGAAAAGTGTCGCTAGTCAGTAAAAAAAAATTAAGAACTTTTAATTTATCTTTTTTTAATATATTTGCTTTTTAATATAAGTTTATTAGTATAATGATATTTGCTGTAAAAAAAAAAAAAAAAAAAAGGGAACAAGATAACGACAAACTTACGAAGCGGGAGGAGTTGTCGTTACGGGTGGTCTTGGCGTTACCGAAGGCCTCCAGTACAGGGTTGGTCTGGATGATCTGGTCCTCCAGGTTCTGATGTCCCAATGCAAGAATTATTTTAATGAGTATTCAAAAAAAAAAAAAAAGGAGCAGTAATGTAAAATAGTTTCAGAACTGCATATTGCTTATATACATAATTGTACAATTGTATAAGTTTGTTGTAGCTTAAGAAGCAAACTTGAAAAATTTCATAAGTTTGTTGATATTTTTCACCTGCTTTTCTGCTTCGCCGGGTTTCTTTTCCGTTGCGCCGACGTTGGCGAAGTAGGAGAGTACCTTCTTAGTGTTCTCAGTCTTACCAGCACCAGACTCACCGCTGTGGATGATATAAAATTATACAGTTAATGGAAATCACACGTTGTAGCACTAGTTAGAGATAATGGTTTTATTACTAGATTACCTTAATGTATAATATTGTTATAAAAATCAAAGAATTGCTTCTAAAAACTACATAAAATTTTCTTAAGGTTTTCAATTTATCAACTGACATTTATCTCAGTAATAAACTTGTGCCAATACTTGTATTATTACGAAATATGCATTTTTATATATTGACTGAGAATGTGTTCGTAAGTGTATTTTTGTGTGGGTACGCATGTTCATATATATGATTACTTACGTGATAAGCATAGACTGGTTATCACCAACTGGAAATAAAAAGAGAAATCAGAAATAGGTTCTGCTGTATGGATAAAGATAGTGATGTCAATATTTTACATTATTATTGTATATCTTAATTCTTAAATTATAAAAATGACACTCACTTTCCATCATGTTCATGTAAGCACCGTCAGAAATGGCAAAGAGATGGGGAGGCACCTCATTACGCCTCTTGCCCTGGTAGATCTTGACCACACGGTTGGTGTAGATGGGGTAGCGCTTGTAGGGGTTGACAGCAATACAGAAGAGACCAGAGTAGGTGTAGATGAGCTTAGCGACATAACGAGTCTTCAGGTTGTAGAGGACGGAGGCGTCGTTAAGGTAGGTCAAGTTGGCCATGTCCTCGCATTTTTCATACTTGGGAGGGTTGACTTGACCCACCTGATCCTTCTTCCAGTTCTTGGTTTCACCGTTGGCTAGAACTGTAATAAGATCGCCCTTGGTGCCCTGAATCAAGCCTTCAAGAAAGCCCTCCTTCGGATCAGGAACCCAACAGGATTTCTTAGCATCATAAGGCTTCGATTGATCCTTTATCCTCATCTCCCTGGAGATGAACAAAAACTCGGTGGGATCTGGGTCGGGACCCGTGCTCTTTTTCACGTGGCCGGGCATGTTGGTGGTGGGTGCCTAAAGTTGTCGAAGTAGTTCTTAAACTTCGATGGCAAAGTTCTTTCTAGTATTCCTGAAAAAAATTTATATATATATATATATATATATATATATATATATATATATATATATATATATATATATATATATATATATATATATATATATATATATATATATATATATATATATATATATATATATATATATATATATATATATGAATTATACTGACCGTTACTAAGCAACATAATTATAGTAATAAACTGTGCATAATTTTCTTATCTTTCAAAAGCATATCAGAAAGTAATTTGTAAAAGGTTTAAAAGAGTGTTGCTTCTAAAAAGAAAATATACTTTTAAAAGTGCAGATTTTGCTTCTTCATTCAGGATCTGAGAGGTATTAAGGTTTATTAAAATCACAATAACATAGCAGATTTAAAGGAATATTACTATATATTGGCAATACTAAGTTTCGATTGCTGACTCGTCTCCTGTCTGAAGAAATACTTAAAAATCTCGCAACTTAAACGCTGTTCATTTTTTGATAATTTAGCCACATTAACGATATATAAGTACATTGGAAGAATCTATAAAAATCTGTATTTATCCTATTTAAATATAAAACTGCGTCCACTGATTTGAAATTAGTCTAAAATGTAAACTGTCCACAGAGGAACGGTGCACAATCAGATTAGCAACAGTGACGTTATTCCCGGCTGAAACCAAAAGTTTCCTTCCCTGATGTCCGAGGATGCACACACAAATTTCCCATCACTAAACTACTGCTACTAAAGATAAAGTAAAAAAAATGAAAGTTTTTTAAAGTCATTCCTAGACGCACTGACTTTAAGATAAAAAAATTATATAGGCTGTTTGTCGTACGGTTAATTTTCTTTCTTAATTTTTTTTTGTAGTATTCACATTATGGTACGATATTTAAGACCAAGTTCTGGATTACCTTTCGGTAAATTAAATCCGTTCAGTGACTTTTATGGCTTCCCACTCTGTGTATTCTGCCTCAAGACAAGGAGCGTCGAAGATAAAGCCTCCGTGCCATACTTCGTATCGAAGGTCACAACACTCAAGAGAGTCTTTAATTAAGACACCTCACCTCCCGGTGGGCCAGTTTTAGGTTAATTAAGACCCCTTTCGGTGGACCAGTTATAGGCTGAGACAACACCGGTGGGTCAGTTATTGACTACGTTAATGACCAGTTATAGACTAAGCTATAGTTATAGGCTAAGACCAGACTGGTGGATCAGCTATAGGTTAAAATCGGTCACCTATAGGAAGAAACCACATAGGTGGGCCAGCTACCGGATGAAACCACATAGGCGGGCCAGCTACTGGATGTAACCACATAAGCGGGCCAACAACTGGATAAAACCACATAAGCGGGCCAACAACTTGATAAAACCACATAAGCGGGCCAACAACTGGATGAAACCACATAGGTGGGCCAAAAACACACAAGTGGACCTGTTATAAGCTATAACCCTATCAGTGGGTTACCCACATGATGTCTCCACTGGTGGGCCAACTAAAGTTATGAGGCCACACCTGTAGGCCCGTCACAGGATAAGATCGCACTGAAGGGCCAGCTATAGGCTAAGTACACGGCAGTGGGCCGGCTACAGGTTACAGGCCAGCACAGTATACCACATCACTGAATCTAGAACAGATAAAGTAAATGATCTCTTCCGGCTTTCTGGTTTCACGCTGGTGTCGGAGGTCATATTTTATACACAATAATACATACTTTAGCGCGAGTGTCAAGTGGTCCACTTCACTGAAAGCCTAAGCAGTACGAACAATAGATAATAGCATTGATAGTAAATTTTTAGATTATTTAGTGTTGAATATGTGTGCAATAATTTTTTTAAAGTGAAAAAAATAAATGATTAGCATGACTTGAAAGGTTCGTAATGCATGGTAACTTCAAGATGTATACACTAATAGGGTACATATTTAATTGTACAGTGCATACATTGAGGGTTAGGAACTAGGCAGACTGCGACCTCAATGACTGTGACAGTCCAGTCGATAGCCTTGAAACACCTTCAAGTGTTGACTGAACGGAACTTAATATACAATAATTCACTTTGCGTAAAATGGCATGGAAAGGAGAAGCACATTAAGGAATTCATGACAAGTTTGCCCAGACGGGGCTACTAATGAGAGATAGAACTTACGACACGCTTCACTGCACTACCACCAGAACACCACCGTGTGAAGCACCCACCGGAGCGCGTCTGAAGGTGAGCGGCAAGCAACGTACCAGGTCAGTTAGCTCCAACACCAATGTGGAAGTTGGGAGGGACTGGGGGGACTGGCAAGCAAGTGACACAAAAATAGCACCAAGCGATCACACTGACCATCGCCTTTTCGAGCTCAGGACCACATTACGCTCAGGTATATGCCACTCCTACAAACCCGAGAAGACAAGGAAATATATATATTAAAGATTATACATATATTAAATTTAATGCATACTTAAGGAGTTTACAATGCATAAACAACGCCCAGTTACACCACTAACACATGATGACGATATAAAACATATTCACTGGATTCTATGTAATGGATAAGATATGAGATGTGACGAGAGGTGCTAAGAGACTCGGAAGGCAGCTAAAGAGAAGCCATAGGGATGCTAGGAAGAACTTTTTCAGGCTTAGGATGATGATTAAGTGGAAAGTAGCAAAATGAAAAAGTGGAGACTCTGGCACGGAGCCTTCTTGTGGAAAATACTGTATAGAAACAAGAGACAGTCCAAATATTTCCTGCAAGACGACTAGTCTCGGAGCTAAGAGGAACGATCTACAAAGAAACACTGAGGGAACTACACCATATAACACCGGATAAAAATCACTCGTCACCAAACAATACAGTCACAATACTAAGAGTGACACCCCCCCCCCACTCGGGGGGCCAACGCCAGGTCACACTGTGTTAGAGACCCGGGCCGGGACAAGACTGGCAAACCTAGTAGAACTAGAACTGTGGCTCGAACATTATGCAGATAATCCACATTTAAGAGGGAAACTTATGACGACGATTCGGTCCGTTCTGGACAACTGTCATGTTCGGTTGTGACATGACAGTGGTCCAAGATAAAACCGAAACGTCAATACAAGTTTCATCTCTCAAGTGCGGGTTATTTGTTTACACTCGTCATTAAGTAAAAAAAAAAAAAAAGAATTCTTCTAAAACCCCCAAAAAATGATCAGGTCACTAAAGCTTTCTTGTCTCTTCTTCCTAACCACAAATTTTCACTGCTCTATCCTACCCCAGTCCTTCCCCTCCCTATCCTTGCCTTCCCTATTATTACATACCAAATAAAACATCTTAGAATATTGGAAAGAGGAACGAAGGAAGACATGACTCGGATGTTTAAGGTACTCAGAGGTCCCTATCGACAGCAGCTTTTAACAAGGCTGACGGAATGAATCCGTCATCTCTAGGCTGATGACAGACTGAACCCGTCATCACTAGGCTGATGACACACTGAACCCGTCATCTCTAGGCTGACGACGGACTGAACCCGTCATCTCTAAGCTGATGGCGGACTGAACCCGTCATCTCTAGGCTGACGACGGACTGAACCCGTCATCTCTAGGCTAACGACGGACTGAACCCGTCATCTCTAGGCTGACGACGGACTGAACCCGTCATCTCTAGGCTGACGACGGACTGAACCCGTCATCTCTAGGCTGACGACGGACTGAACCCGTCATCTCTAGGCTGACGACGGACTGAACCCATCATCTCTAGGCTGATGACGGACTGAACCCATCATCTCTAGGCTGATGACGGACTGAACCCGTCATCTCTAGGCTGATGACGGACTGAACCCGTCATCTCTAGGCTGATGACGAACTGAACCCGTCATCTCTAGGCTGATGACGAACTGAACCCGTCATCTCTAGGCTGATGACGAACTGAACCGTCATCTCTAGGCTGATGACGAACTGAACCCGTCATCTCTAGGCTGATGACGGACTGAACCCGTTATCTCTAGGCTGATGACGGACTGAACCCGTCATCTCTAGGCTGAGGAGCTGATTGCCTCTTCATTCCTCCCCCCCCCCTCCCGTCCTCCGCTGTTCTCTGCACTGGACTGATCAAGACACTGGTAGGCCAAACCTTTCTTTATTAAACATACCCAAGTGTTTCATGTATGTCTTATTCATATCCCCCCATCCCTTTAGGCTTTATTATATAATGTGTCTAGTGAGCACTATAGGTTGGACAATAGCCTAGGTTACAAGAGGAGTGGCTGAAGTTATAATACCAGTGGCAAGACTAAATTTACTTTGCGGGATTTGAGTGCACAACTTTGCCAAGTATTTGGAGTCCTGGTTCCACTGGTTACACATTACCTTCTGCTTCAACTCATACACTCTGCTATTTGTTGTTTCGTTTATAATTCGGTTTGTTTATGAGAGTATATAGTGTTTTACCTGTTATTAATAAATTAATATCATCGACAATTAAGCGTGGGGATTGGCTACACGTAGTATTTAAAATTAATTACTTAGGAACGTGTGGATCACAAGGACCTGAGAGGACCTTCAGAAGTGGCTGCCAAACTTTTACTTTATTTTTTTTTTCAGTTTTGCATTTTAAGAAAGTTAATATTATTATGCCTTTGTATATAATGATAAGAAAGCTGTCTGTTAAGTGCATTTCTGTATTTAGAAAAGTAATAAAAAAAGTTCCAATCTTTAGTAATATCTGGCGCCTAGTTGCAAATTCACTATCTTCCTCAGTCATAATTTAGAAAATTCTCTGGCAGTCTGAAATAACTCTGAGATTTCACCTCTCGCACTTGCAATATAATGTTTCCAGTTCTCATTAAAATGAACACGGATGACAAATAATATTTAGCAATAACTGTACATTATATACAGTAACTAGTCTCTAAAACGCATCATTATTTTTTTTATGAAATATACCGCATAACCTATTGAGAGATAGAGCAACTACTGTGTTTTTACATTAAAACTCGTATGATTTTAAAGCTT
>NC_091335.1:4224985-4267485 GCF_038502225.1 Cherax quadricarinatus
TTTCGTGTTGCTATCAACACATCATCAGGAGCTTGCAATGTTGCCGAAATGAGTAGGAAGTCCTGGCAGATTTGTTCAGGGAAGCAACTTTATCCTGGATTGAGTTGTTTCCCTGAACGAAGTTGCCTGAACTTCTTACTCATTTCTGCAACACTGCAAGCTTCTGATGATGTGCCTCATTCTTCGACCACAGAAACATTCTTCTGCCCTCCACCTCATGAGTCTCACAATCTGATCTTGTCCAGTCGCAAACTACCACAGCATCACTCACAGTGATTCACAATCTGATCTTGTCCAGTCGCAAACTACCACATCATCACTCACAGTGATTCACAATCTGATCTTGCCCAGTCCCAAACTACCACAGCATCACTCACAGTGATTCACAATCTGATCTTGCCCAGTCCCAAACTACCACAGCATCACTCACAGTGATTCACAATCTGATCTTGCCCAGTCCCAAACTACCACAGCATCACTCACAGTGATTCACAATCTGATCTTGTCCAGTCGCAAACTACCACAGCATCACTCACAGTGATTCACAATCTGATCTTGCCCAGTCCCAAACTACCACAGCATCACTCACAGTGATTCACAATCTGATCTTGCCCAGTCCCAAACTACCACAGCATCACTCACAGTGATTCACAATCTGATCTTGCCCAGTCCCAAACTACCACAGCATCACTCACAGTGATTCACAATCTGATCTTGCCCAGTCCCAAACTACCACAGCATCACTCACAGTGATTCACAATCTGATCTTGTCCAGTCCCAAACTACCACAGCATCACTCACAGTGATTCACAATCTGATCTTGCCCAGTCCCAAACTACCACAGCATCACTCACAGTGATTCACAATCTGATCTTGCCCAGTCCCAAACTACCACAGCATCACTCACAGTGATTCACAATCTGATCTTGTCCAGTCGCAAACTACAACAGCATTGCTTACCCACGGTCAATCTACTTTCCAATATCACTAACTCTCGCAGTCCTCCTCAATTACTCCATCAGAAAACACCATCTCAAAAACACACATTCAACTCTCTCCCTTTCCATACCGCTCAACGCCTTCAACCTTCATCACGTCACCTTGATCAACCTCCATCCTCAAGTCGTGTTGTTTATCTTACGTCTACCTTACCTCACCCCAAAATCAGACATGTGTTGGCCAGACAGAAGCGTATATTAAATTATTGTAAATAAACACTCATTATTACAAATAAATAACAAGAATTAAAAATAAATAAATTAGATAAAATTTCCGATCTTATCAAAATTGCGGAAACTAAGTTGACGAGGTGTATATTGAAGTGATTGTACTGTTT
This sequence comes from Cherax quadricarinatus, assembly GCF_038502225.1. NCBI lineage: Eukaryota > Metazoa > Arthropoda > Malacostraca > Decapoda > Parastacidae > Cherax > Cherax quadricarinatus. Next base: position 4,226,322 of record NC_091335.1, read on the forward strand.
TTTTTTCTTCCTGAAAGGTTAGTTGATGAGTGGAACAGTCTACCTAGTTGGGTTATTGAGGCTGGGACTTTGGGTAGTTTCAAATCTAGGTTGGATAAGTACATGAGTGGGAGGGGTTGGATTTGAGTGGGACTTTCACATCAGAGCTTATTTCTTGGGTGGCATTGAAAATTGGGTTGGGCAAATGTTTTGTTAGTGGGATGAATTGTAAAGGACCTGCCTAGTATGGGCCAGCAGGCCTCCTGCAGTGTTCCTCCTTTCTTATGTTCTTATGTTCTTATAGGAGAAAGAAGCTTTGGACAACGTTTCGCTCCGACTTGGACAAGTCAGTGTGACCAAAACATCGTCGTGAGCCTCTCTCTCCCATATGCGGGTTGTGTGTATTGGTCCAGTCACGGTACTGTGCCTTTTTGCTAGTTCAGGTTTATTATTTTAAAAATGCCTCATTGGATCAGCTTCAAACTTTCACCACTGGTGATTCCTTTTTAAGAGCCACGTAAGTTCCCTCGTCTTCTAATATCATGTTCATTTTTCCACTATAATCAACCCTGTCCATAATTACTATCGCATTGGCTTTGTTTCGTAAGGTGAAGTCCAGGACCTTTAATTAATTCATGGTATAACTTAACAGATCTTTGAGGACAATTGTGTTGTAACACTACTGCTGCAACACTACTGTTGCAACAATATTGTTGCAACACTATTGTTGCAAGAATATTGCTGCAACACTTGCTGCAACACAAAGATTTGTTAAGTTATACCATGAATTAAGGAAAGATCCTGGACTTCACCTTACGTAACAAAACAAATGCGATAGCAAATATAGATTATAATGGAAAAATAAACATGATATTAGACGACTGAGGAACTTACGCGGCTCTTAAAACATCCTTGGCACTGACTGCAGCGTGTACTTAACAATTTCTCAATACTATTTGTAAAATGGTGTACTATTTTTTACCTCTGAAGTATCGCCAGTAAGGATCATTTCAGCAGCTTCAGTGGTGACTGGAGTGGATCATTTCAGCAGCTTCAGTGGTGACTGACTGGAGTGGATCATTTCAGCAGCTTCAGTGGTGACTGACTGGAGTGGATCATTTCAGCAGCTTCAGTGGTGACTGACTGGAGTGGATCATTTCAGCAGCTTCAGTGGTGACTGTCTGGAGTGGATCATTTCAGCAGCTTCAGTGGTGACTGACTGGAGTGGATCATTTCAGCAGCTTCAGTGGTGACTGACTGGAGTGGATCATTTCAGCAGCTTCAGTGGTGACTGACTGGAGTGGATCATTTCAGCAGCTTCAGTGGTGACTGACTGGAGTGGATCATTTCAGCAGCTTCAGTGGTGACTGACTGGAGTGGATCATTTCAGCAGCTTCAGTGGTGACTGACTGGAGTGGTTCATTTCAGCAGCTTCAGTGGTGACTGACTGGAGTGGTTCATTTCAGCAGCTTCAGTGGTGACTGACTGGAGTGGATCATTTCAGCAGCTTCAGTGGTGACTGACTGGAGTGGATCATTTCAGCAGCTTCAGTGGTGACTGACTGGAGTGGATCATTTCAGCAACTTCAGTGGCAACTGATTGAAGTGGTTTATTTCAGCAGCTTCAGTGGCAACTGATTGAAGTGGTTTATTTCAGCAGCTTCAGTGGCAACTGATTGAAGTGGTTTATTTCAGCAGCTTCAGTGGCAACTGATTGAAGTGGTTTATTTCAGCAGCTTCAGTGGCAACTGATTGAAGTGGTTTATTTCAGCAGCTTCAGTGGCAACTGATTGAAGTGGTTTATTTCAGCAGCTTCAGTGGTGACTGATTGAAGTGGTTTATTTCAGGAGCTTCAGTGGCAACTGATTGAAGAGGTTCAGTTCAGCATCTTCAGTGGTTATTGACTGAAGTATCTTACAGACAGAATGGTGCCCAATAAACATTTACGAGTATTACAATAATGAACTACATGTCCTTCTATAAAACACCACTTGCCAGCAACCACTGACCTTGAGCATATAAGGCGCAGGGTCATTTTCCAAGACTTTCGGAAAAAAGTGCGCCTTATATGCCAGAAAGCACGGTAGATAATATTGCTAGTAATAACTGGTAACCCCTGACCTTGAGCATATAAGGCGCAGGGTCATTTTCCAAGACTTTCGGAAAAAGTGCGCCTTATATGCCGGAAAACACGGTAGATAATATTGCTATTAATAACTGGAGACTTTCCTTTGGTGAGCTACAAACATTTGGAGACGGGGGGAGCGTTCGTTATTTTGTGTGTAGGTTTTAGTTTGCCAGTTTTATTGAGCAAATCAGGTTCCGGGCGATAACCGGAGAATGATTCTTCCGACTGGCTTCAACCCATAAACGTTGGTGTGTCTAACTTATAAAAAAAACTGCTAGTAAGCAATCTGGCTTGTCTTCAGAGGTTGCTAACAACCAATCTAGCCTGTCCCTAATGGCTGCTGGCAAATAGTCCAACCTGTCCTTGATGGCTGCTAACAACAGTCCAGCTTGTCCTTGATGGTTGCTAACATTCCAGCTTGTACTTGATGGTTGCTAACAGATCAGCTTGTCCTTGATGGTTGCTAACAGTTCAGCTTGTCCTTGATGGTTGCTAACAGATCAGCTTGTCCTTGATGGTTGCTAACAGTCCAGTTTGTCCTTGATGGTTGGTAACAGTGTAGCTTGTTTTTGATGGTTGCTAACAGTTCAGCTTGTCCTTGATGGTTGCTAACAGTTCAGCTTGTCCTTGATGGTTGTTAAAAGTTCAGCTTGTCCTTAATGGTTGCTAACAGTTCAGCCTGTCCTTGATGGTTGCTAACAGTCCAGCTTGTCCTTGGCTAACAGTTCAGCTTGTCCTTGATGGTTGCTAACAGTTCAGCTTGTCCTTGATGGTTGCTAAGAGTTCAGCTTGTCCTTGATGGTTGCTAACAGTTCAGTTTGTCATTGATGGTTGCTAACAGTCCAGCTTATCCTTGATGGTTGCTAACAGTCTAGCTTGTCCTTGATGGCTGCTAACAGTTCAGCTTGTCCTTGATGGTTGCTAATAGTCAAGCTTGTCCTTGATGGTTGCTAACAGTTCAGCTTGTCCTTGATGGTTGCTAACAGTCCAGCCTGTCCTTGATGGTTGCTAAGAGTTCAGCTTGTCCTTGATGGTTGCTAACAGTCCATATTATCCTTGATGGTTGCTAACAGTCCAGCCTGTCCTTGATGGTTGCTAACAGTCCAGCTTGTCCTTGATGGTTGCTAACAGTTCAGCTTGTCCTTGATGGATGCTAACAGTTCAGCTTGTCCTTGATTGTTGCTAACAGTCCAGCCTGTCCTTGATAGTTGCTAACATTCCAGCTTGTCCTTGATGGTTGCTAACAGTCCAGCCTGTCCTTGATGGTTACTAACAGTTCAGCTTGTCCTTGATGGCTGCTAACAGTCCAGCCTGTCGTTGTTGGTTGCTAACACTTCAGCTTGTCCTTGATGGCTGCTAACAGTTCAGCCTATCCTTGATGGCTGCTAACAGTCCAGCTTGTCCTTGATGGCTGCTAACACTTCAGATTGTCCTTGATGGTTGCTAACAGTCCAGCCTGTCCTTGATGGTTGCTAACAGTCCAGCCTGTCCTTGATGGTTGCTAAGAGTTCAGCTTGTCCTTGATGGTTGCTAACAGTCCATATTATCCTTGATGGTTGCTAACAGTCCAGCCTGTCCTTGATGGTTGCTAACAGTCCAGCTTGTCCTTGATGGTTGCTAACAGTTCAGCTTGTCCTTGATGGATGCTAACAGCAGCTTGTCCTTGATTGTTGCTAACAGTCCAGCCTGTCCTTGATGGTTGCTAACATTCCAGCTTGTCCTTGATGGTTGCTAACAGTCCAGCCTGTCCTTGATGGTTACTAACAGTTCAGCTTGTCCTTGATGGCTGCTAACAGTCCAGCCTGTCGTTGTTGGTTGCTAACACTTCAGCTTGTCCTTGATGGCTGCTAACTGTTCAGCCTATCCTTGATGGCTGCTAACAGTCCAGCTTGTCCTTGATGGCTGCTAACACTTCAGATTGTCCTTGATGGTTGCTAACAGTCCAGCCTGTCCTTGATGGTTGCTCACACTTCAACTTGTCCTTGATGGTTGCTAACAGTTCAGCCTGTCCTTGATGGCTGCTAACAGTCCAGCTTGTCCTTGATGGCTGCTAACAGTTCAGCTTGTTCTAGATGGTTGCTAACAGTCTAGCCTGTCCTTGATGGTTCCTAACAGTTCAGATTGTCCTTGATGGTTGCTAACAGTCCAGCTTGTCCTTGATGGTTGCTAACAGTCTACCTTGTCCTTGATGGTTGCTAACAGTTCAGATTGTCCTTGATGGCTGCTAACAGTTCAGCTTGTCCTTGATTGTTGCTAACAGTCCAGCTTGTCCTTGATGGTTTCTAACAGTCCAGCTTGTCCTTGATGGTTTCTAACAGTCCAGCTTGTCCTTGATGGCTGCTAACAGTCCAGCTTGTCCTTGATGGTTGCTAACAGTCCAGCTTGTCCTTGATGGTTGCTAACAGTCTACCTTGTCCTTGATGGCTGCTAACAGTCTAGCTTATCCTTGATGGTTGCTAACAGTTCAGCTTGTCCTTGATGGCTGCTAACAGTCCAGCTTGTCCTTGATGATTGCTAACAGTCCAGCTTGTCTTTGATGGTTGCTAACAGTCCAGCCTGTCCTTATGGTTGCTAACAGTCAAGCTTGTCCTTGATGGTTGCTAACAGTTCAGCTTGTCCTTGATGGTTGCTAACAGTCCAGCTTGTCCTTGATGGCTGCTAACTGTTCAGGTTGTCCTTGATGGTTGCTTACAGTTTAGCTTGTCCTTGATGGCTGCTAACAGTCCACCTTGTCCTTGATGGCTGCTAACAGTTCAGTTTGTCCTTGATGGTTGCTAACAATTCAGCTTGTACTTGATGGCTGCTAGCAGCTCAGCTTGTCGTTGATGACTGCTAACAGTCCAGCTTGTCCTTGATGGCTGCTAGCAGCTCAGCTTGTCGTTGATGACTGCTAACAGTCCAGCTTGTCCTTGATGGTTGCTAACAGTCCAGCCTGTCCTTGATGGTTGCTAACAGTTCAGCTTGTCCCTGATGGTTGCTAACAGTCCTTCTTGTTTTTGGTGGTTGCTAACAGTCCAGCTTGTCCTTGATGGTTGCTAACAGTCCAGCTTGTCCTTGCTGGTTGCTAACAGTCCAGCTTGTCCTTGATGGCTGCTAACAGTTCAGCTTGTCCCTGATGGTTGCTAACAGTCCTTCTTGTCCTTGATGGTTGCTAACAGTCCAGCTTGTCCTTGATGGCTGCTAACAGTTCAGCTTGTCCTTGATAGTTGCTAACAGTCCAGCTTGTCCTTGATGGTTGCTAACATTCCAGCTTGTTCTTGATGGTTGCTAACAGTTCAGCTTGTCCTTGATGGTTGCTAACAGTTCAGCTTGTCCTTGATGGTTGCTAACAGTTCAGTTTGTCCTTGATGGCTGCTAACAGTTCAGCTTGTCCTTGATGATTGCTAACAATTCAGCTTGTACTTGATGGTTGCTAGCAGTTCAGCTTATCCTTGATGACTGCTAGCAGTCCAGCTTGTCCTTGATGGTTGCTAACAGTCCAGCCTGTCCTTGATGGCTGCTAACAGTTCAGCTTGTCCCTGACGGTTGCTAACAGTCTTTCTTGTCCTTGAGGGTTGCTAACAGTCCAGCTTGTCCTTGATTGTTGCTTACAGTCCAGCTTGTAATTGATGGTTGCTAACAGTCCAGCTTGTCCTTGATGGTTGCTAACAGTCTACCTTGTACTTGATGGATGCTAACAGTTCAGCTTGTCCTTGATGGCTGCTAACAGTTCAGTTTGTCCTTGATTGTTGCTAACAGTCCAGCTTGTCCTTGATGGTTTCTAACAACCCAGCTTGTCCTTGATGGCTGCTAACAGTCCAGCTTGTCCTTGATGGCTGCTAACAGTTCAGCTTGTCCTTGATGGTTGCTAACAGTTACGTTGTCCTTGATGGTTGCTAACAGTCTAGCTTGTCCTTGATGGTTGCTAACAGTTCAGCTTGTCCTTGATGGTTGCTAACAGTCCAGCTTATCCTTGATGATTGCTAACAGTCCAGTTTGTCTTTGATGGTTGCTAACAGTCCAGCCTGTCTTTGATAGTTGCTAACAGTCCAGTTTGTCCTTGATGGTTGCTAACAGTTCAGCTTGTCCTTGATGGTTGCTAACAGCCTAGCTTGTCCTTGATGGTTGCTAACAGTTCAGCTTGTCCTTGATAGTTGCTTACAGTTCAGCTTGTCCTTGATGGCTGCTAACAGTCAGCTTGTCCTTGATGGTTGCTAACAGTTCAGCTTGTCCTTGATGATTGCTAACAATTCAGCTTGTACTTGATGGTTGCTAGCAGTTCAGCTTGTCCTTGATGATTGCTAGCAGTCCAGCTTGTCCTTGATGGTTGCTAACAGTCCAGCCTCTCCTTGATGGCTGCTAACAGTTCAGCTTGTCCCTGACGGTTGCTAACAGTCCTTCTTGTCCTTGATGGTTGCTAACAGTCCAGCTTGTCCTTGATGGTTGCTAACAGTCCAGCTTGTCTTTGATGGTTGCTTACAGTTCAGCTTGTCCTTGATGGCTGCTAACAGTCAGCTTGTCCTTGATGGTTGCTAACAGTTCAGCTTGTTTTTGATGGTTGCTAACAGTCCAGATTGTCCTTGATGGTTGCTAACAGTACAGCTTGTCCTTGATGGTTGCTAACAGTCCAGCTTGTCCTTGATGGTTGCTAACAGTCCAGCTTGTCCTTGATGATTGCTAACAGTTCAGCTTGTCCTTGATGGTTGCTAATAGTCCAGCTTGTCCTTGATGGTTGCTAATATTTCAGCTTGTCCTTGATGGTTGCTAACAGTTCAGCTTGTCCTTGATGGTTGCTAACAGTTCAGCTTGTCCTTGATGGTTGCTAACAGTTCAGCTTGTCCTTGATGGCTGCTAACAGTCCAGCTTGTCCTTGATGGTTGCTAACAGTTCAGCTAGTCCTTGATGGTTGCTAAGTCCAGCTTGTCCTTGATGGTTGCTAACAGTTCAGCTTGTCCCTGGTGGTTGCTAAGTCTAGCCTGTCCTTGATGACTGCTAAGTCTAGTCTGTCCTTGATGGTTGCTAACAGTCAAGCCTGTCCTTGATGGTTACTGACAGTCAAGCCTGTCCTTGATTGTTGCTAACAGTCTAGACTGTCCTTGATGGCTGCTAATAGTCTAGCCTAGCCTTGATGGTTGCTAACAGTCCATCCTGTCCTTGATGGCTGCTAACAGTCTAGCCTGTCCTTGATGTCTGATAACAAACTGTCCAGCTTGTCCTTGATGATTGCTAACACTCCAGCCTGTCTTCGAGGGCTAACAAAAAATTCCACCTGTTCTTGAGGGCTGCTAACAGACAGTCCAGCCGGTCCTTGACTGCTGCTAACAACCAATTCGGCTCGTCTTTGAAGGTTACTGATAATTCAACCTGTCCTGGAGAGGCGTTAATAAACAATCCAGCCTGTGTTTAGAGGCTGTTGAAACCTAGTCCTGGACATGCTGCCGGACTGTTTACAATCACTCCTCAGTCGCTGCAGGCGCAATTCCAAAATCTGATTCATCATAAGCCTAACTGACATCGCGGGTCGAAAGCCGTTCTACTCTTGGGTTTGAGGATGAAGAAACATCGGAGGTCGGTATGTAATATCTTAATGTGAGGTCAGGATGAAGGGTTCGGTGTAAAGATTAATATGGTGGCCCGTGGCCTGGTGGCAAAAGCTCTCGCTTCAGACGGTAAAGGGTCCGGGTTCGCTTCCCGGCTAGGGTTGAAACATTAGGTGTGTTTCCTTACACAGGTTGTCTATGTTCACCCATCAGTATAAAATGGGTACCTGGGTGTAAGTCGACTGGGGTGGGTCGCACCCCGGGACAAAACTGATCTAATTTGCCAGAAATGCTTTGCATAACAAGCGACTTTCTAAACCATATCCCGGGCCGGGATTGAACCCGCGGTCATAGAGTCTCAAAACTCCAGCCCGTCGCATGTTCAATCCCGGCCGGGGGTATGGTTTGTTTGCAATCGTGTCATTACGATTTCTTGAGTCAAGCGACTTTCTATTAGTAGTAAGTCTATGATGTCAGCTAGGACTGTATACCTTGTGTATGTACTTGTAGAAATAAAGATATTATTATATAATTATTATTATTATTATGTAATGTAAAAGATCGATGGTATGAGTACGGGTCACATTTAGGTTCAGTTCGGCGTTTTCTTTCGCAATTACTAGGTTATCTGCAGACAGTAGAGAGAAAGAAGGTATTGAGCCATGCGAATATGAGATATGGAAGAGAATGTAAACGAATATAATAATAAGTGAAAATAGTTGAAGACTGATTTTCGACAAGGAGGGTCATCTTGTACCAGAGCGCACCTTCCCAAATATAGGAGGAGCACATGGCACAAATCTGAAGACAATGGAAAACGATCCCACAATTTTAGAACCATCAGCCAGAACAGCACTTCGCAATTGTTTCAATCCATGATAAATTGTGGGCTGCAAATTAACGCATTTATGTCATTACAGATCAATGATACGACTGTCTGTTAGTTGGTATCATGGATACAGTGGGATGCCAAGAAGGAAAAGGCGTCAGGAGTGACCATGCCTGGCGGGGTGCTATTCTTAACTTACCAGAGGTTGTGTTACACCTCACGTGGCGACCTGGTAAGTCGGCGGAGCTGGCGCCCTCAGACGCCCTCCGGTGGGTGCTCGAGACGGTGGTGTGCTCGACAAGGTGTGCTCGTGGTGGTGCAGTGAAGCGCGACTTGTAAGTTATACAACTTACAATTACGGTTTAACAAAATTTGTAAAGTTACTGCATAGTGTTAATTTTTTTTTTTTTTGCTAATTGAGAATAGGGTTTAACAGTGCGATCTATAGTGTGTTAAATTGAAATTATTGAAAGCTCACTGAAGCTGACGAGAACCTTCTGAAAAAAAGTGATAGTTATAATTGTACATAAAAGCCTCAAGTCCATCATCACAGAATATATACACAGTGAGTTACATGACTTTCAGTGTATACATGCTGACTGTTTACCTTAATCCCTCTATTCTAGGGGAGTGAAGTATTCTTGACAGGTGATGAACTAGAGGCTGTCAACCCTTAATGGTCCTCGTATAGTTGGTAAAACTTTACATGAAGTTAAACCAGTCTGACAAAGACAAAAGTTGACCACCATCCCAATGAACCGCTTCTTAAACTCTTTATACAAAGATTTTAATTCAAAATATTAAAGAAAATGACTTACAACAATTTAACCAAAAAAAAAAAAAACTTAATATACTATACAGACTACGGCGCTGTGTTGATTAACTTTGTACTTTGCGTTTTAATTCGTAATTCCAGGTGATTTTGTGATTTCTCAGTTAAATTATATATTCAATTACGTTCCATGCTTAACAGCACCTATACTATATATATATATATATATATATATATATATATATATATATATATATATATATATATATATATATATATATATATATATATATATATATATATACTATATATGTGTATAATTTTTCATTCCACAACAAGCTTCTAACCTGCATTCTCTTGCATCAAAGTACGCAGTACTTTGATGCAAGATCCTAGATAAGTATGGGCGCCTAGCCTAAGCGCTTATATGCGTTGGATCCCATACCCCGGGACACCAGGCTTGTGGTAAGTTATTTCATCAGAGTTTACTGCCACATGCAGTAAACTTCGAAAAAAAAAATTGCTAAGCATACCAAAATTTCTTTTGAAGTTCACTGGATGTGGCAGGATTTGATGAAATAACTTAAACAAACCTAGTGTCCCAGGGTATTGGATCCACCGCATAGCTTCGGCTAGGCGCCCATACTTATCTAGGATCTGGCTGAGTGGCTCAAGTACTGCGTACTTTGATGCAGAGTTTGCATAAAACCTTAAACTTGTAACGTATATAGGACTAATTATATTTGTTAAATAAACAAAACACAATATGCGGCACATTAATAACACTGTGTGTAGTAACAGTGATTACTGGCTCTTCCGTATATAATTTATTAATCAATTTATATATTGGTTACAGGAACATCCTGACAAGATATCTATATTTGAGAATTAGACGACTTTAGGCACTCACCACCAACATGCCCGGCCACGTTAAGAAGTCCACGGGTCCTGACCCGGATCCTACCGAGTTCTTGTTCATCTCTATTGAGATGAAGATGAAGGATGCCACCAAGCCTTACGACGCCAAAAAATCCTGCTGGGTCCCTGATCCCAAAGAGGGCTTCATCGAGGGTGAGATCACAGGCACCAAGGGCGATCTTATCTCCGTTTATGCCGGAGGTGAAACCAAGGACTGGAAGAAGGACCTCGTTGGTCAGGTTAACCCTCCCAAGTACGAAAAATGTGAGGACATGTCCAACTTGACCTACCTTAACGACGCCTCCGTCCTCTACAACTTGAAGTCCCGTTACGTCAACAGGCTCATCTACACCTACTCTGGTCTCTTCTGTATCGCCATCAACCCCTACAAGCGCTACCCCATCTACACCAATCGTGTGGTCAAGATCTACCAGGGCAAGAGGCGTAATGAGGTGCCTCCCCATCTCTTTGCCATTGCTGACGGTGCTTACATGAACATGATGCAACGTAAGTGTTTAACTCAATGGGGAAGTGAGATTGCTCCTCTCATGCTGCAAATTGCAAGCTCAACTTCAGGAGCAATACAGTGAAAGAAAATAGAACATGGGATCTTATCTGTATCCAGATTCCATTTCCATTCATTACATTGCTCCTGACGACACACAATTTGCAGCGTGAAAGACCTGGAGCTACCTACCTATACGCCTGCGCTTGTGCACTGTGCACACACACACACACACACACACACACACACACACACACACACACACACACACACACACACACACACACACACTAAGCTATTATATTAATGTGACTGCAAAAAAGTGATAGATGAATGACTACTGTGAGGTACAAAATTTAAAATGTGGATAATCTTCATATCAGAATCCATGAAAGGAATTCACTATAACTTTAAATATAATCTCTGTCTCTTGCAGTTGGCGAGAACCAGTCTATGCTTATTACGTAAGTTATATTTTATTTGTAAAGAAAACAGAAATATGTATATAAGAACAATCTGATAATAGGCAATTAACGTATCTCTAATTATTAACGCTGAAAACTAGTGAAATTTTGGATATTACATTATCTGTGGGTATATATTGTGTTAATATCTGACTGTGACGTCCGTGCACTGCTTTCAAAATAGTCATTGAACTAAAAATGGCAACTGTCTCCATCATAAGACCACTCACTGCTTTCGTAAAAAAAAAAAAAAACGACCGATGTGATAATTAATATTTTTTTCTGGCAGTGCAGAGAGGTTCGATTTTTCTCTCCAATACCTCCAGAAACTCATTGATTAAACAAAAGTGTTATTCCTACCACAGCGGTGAGTCTGGTGCTGGTAAGACTGAGAACACCAAGAAGGTGCTCTCCTACTTCGCCAACGTCGGCGCCACCACCAAGAAGAAGGGCGATGCCGAGAAAGGGGTGAGAAGCATCTATATTTTAAATTAATATTCGTATATGAAATGTTATTCTGACACGTATTCATGTCTCCAATATACAGACCAGTAGTGTGCATACACTGAGAGGTGTGTATCTCTCATTGCATATACACTGGGAGCTTACTCCTATCCTTATATAGAATTAAAGTATTCTTGACTGGTGGTGAGCAGGTGTACTTCAGTCATCTTAATGACTATATTGTACTTCACAGACTACATCCAAAAACTCAATCAACCACACAGACTCGGACATAGTTTCTAAAGGACTTGAAGACGTAATCTTAAATTTTGTAAAAAAAAAAAAAAAAAAATACTAGTTAAAAAGATTATTTTCTTTAGAAATAAATTTGATTGATATTAAGATTTCTTTGCGAGAACTCGTCATTAAAATAATTCTTGCATTGTGGTATCAGAACCTGGAGGACCAGATCATCCAGACCAACCCTGTACTGGAGGCCTTCGGTAACGCCAAGACCACCCGTAACGACAACTCCTCCCGCTTCGTAAGTTTGACGTTATCTTGTTCTCTACTGTTTATTTAAGGCGGTCTTCAATACAGTGGAAAAAAAAGTAAATAGAAATGATAAATATTAATCTGTCTTACTGACTAGTGAAACTTTAATAAATGATAATCGTCTCTCCTGCACACAGGGTAAGTTCATCCGTATCCACTTCCAACCCAACGGCAAGCTGTCTGGTGCTGATATTGAGGTCTACCTGCTAGAGAAGGCCCGTGTTATCTCCCAACAACCTCTTGAGCGTTCCTACCATATCTTCTACGAGATGATGTCCGACCAGGTCGCAATGATCAAACGTAAGTAATTTGCTCATTGAGCTGAAAAGTTTACAACTCTCAGCGCAGAACATGTTTTGATATTTAATCTGTAAGGAGAAATTTTTAGCAATTTTGTATTTTGTAGGTTATCTCTGTTTACTACGCCCTCCATAATGAATCCAAAGTGAATTTCCTATTGCAGACAATAATGGAAAAAATACACAACTAAATTAATATATTTCGTCTGACAGAAATTATTTTCAATATTTTAATACCATTCCATAAAAGACTGAAAAGAAAATTAAGAGACAAATCATAATTGTCGAAGCCTAGTTGAAGATGAATTAAGATATTAGTAAAAATGCGTCTGTTAAATTATTTTTTAGATTATAGACCTTAATTATCTCGACAGTAAAACCAACATGGAACGTCACTATAAAGTATCTCTAAGCAACGACACAATTCAAAACGTCTAAGGATACGCGCTACAAAACTTCAAAGTAAATAAACATCTTCAAGTAAACGAAGTGCAACTTATCTTAAGCATCATCACTTCGCTACATACTAAAGCAACGTCAATATGCAACGTATCTTAAGTAACGTCAATATGCAACATATCTTAAGCAACGTCAATATGCAACATAAGTAACGTCAACTTGCAACATATCTTTACTAACAACCTTACTAAGCAACACTGCAGAGAAAACACTATCTCTTCTCACTATTTAACGACAATATGTAACCTTCTCTAATTATTATAATTATTATTATTATTATTATAACTAAGCGCTAAACCCAGCACTGAGAAACTTTTTCTAAGAAACACCATTATGCAGCAACTCTAAACTAAACCACTATGCCAAACCCACTTAGCTAAAACACTGCAACAAATCTAAGGGGATAGGATACGTATTTAAACCATAATATTCTTCGTTATCATTATTCCAAGGTCTGATGATATGGTATAAATATTTAATATATACCAGAGACTAACGCACAGATATTTGTGAGTCAAGGAGAATTATTATAGTTTATAGTTTTTTGTTATATTAATGCATAATTACGTTTTTTCTCATAACTAGACATAAAACAATCTCATAGTCAATACGTATGGGCATTCAATAACACTATCATTCCTAAATTTAGAAAACGTTTAAGAGACGAAAACTAATTTCTTTTGTCACATGACGTGTCTCTCTCCTCAGTCACTGTAAACCAAGTGTTATCTCTCCTCTCCTGGCGAAGAAATGCTTTCTGATTGTCTAAGAAAGTATCATAATAAATTAATCAGAAATATATTTCAAACTGATTGATATCCTATATATTTCACCAAATTTTTAGTGTTAATATTTGCTGAAAGTAAGTTGTTTCCATGTTACTAATTCGTGATCGCGGAAAAAACTGTTGTAAACAAACAGCTAGGAAAAAAATTGCTGGTGGAAACCCCATCAAAATGTAATCACTTTTCGTCCACACCGCCAACACTTTTGCTCCCCATCTGCAGCCATGTGTTTCCTTAGCAACGATATCTACGATTATCACTACGTGTCTCAGGGCAAGGTCACCGTCCCCTCCATTGATGACGGCGAGGACATGCAGTTCTGTCACGTGAGTGATGTAACCAGGTGTATTAATACGGTCCAGACACCGGTGTGAGTGTTTATTAGTATACAAGCCTATCAATCGATATGTTGGAAGACTTATATCGATTGGGTAGACATTAATATTACTTTTCTGCCATATAAAAAAAAAATACTAAGATTTATCTGTACATGAATACTAAAGTTTATCAAAGAACCCTTAGACTGTTCATAACTGAAAAGGAAATCAGACGAACAGTTAGAAACTGAAATAAAAGCATGTCAGTTCTCCATACCTGCACTGTCGATCGTGTCTGCAAACACAACAGTATCACAGAAGATACAAACACGCGACATATCCTCCTTTATACTATAAGAAAGATATAGATCTTCAAATGCTGTCTAGTGATGTCTTCATTCTTGTGCTTGTTTACTGATGACATTTTTTTACTGCCACAGGAAGTTCCATGGCAGGTCTCTGCTCCCTCCAACAGATCAGAGGATTGGCGAGTTGTCTTACATAAATTTACAAGGCTTATATGTTCAATTTTATGCCTATGTATATATATATATATATATATATATATATATATATATATATATATATATATATATATATATATATATATATATATATATATATATATATATATTATATATATATATATTTCGATTCCTTCATATGTGATTATGAAAAGTATATAAATAGATTTCTATACATATTTTTTTATATTAAGTGAGTTGTTATTATATAAAAATATTTCGTATAAACTTGCTGTGGATCTGAGAGTTACATGTTCGTTAACTCCTTAGTTAAAACTAGATGAGGAGAATTAAGCAGCATGTCAGTCACGAGATGTGTATGTACTGGATGACCCACATCAATGTGTTACCTTACACTAGAATATTCTTGCTGCCGTCATATACTACTTATATGATTATTCTCGTCAACACAACTGATAAGCATATTTTACACTTCGTTAATCATTTGGTGAAAAATGTGCAAAGAGTTAACAAAGATCTTCTGAGTGACGCTCCACGTATGTGTTTACTACAGGACGCCTTCGATGTTCTGGGTTTCTCCAGTGTAGAGGTTGAGAATGTCTATAAGATCACCGCAGCCGTCATGCACATGGGTGAAATGAAGTTCAAACAGAAGGGTCGTGATGAGCAAGCTGAAGCTGATGGCACTGAGGTATTTTCTGCTTTCTTTTATTAGATGCCAACATTGTATAGATAACAAAACTAGTTTCAAGCTTTACGTACACATGAATCTTAAAGTTCACGAGAATGGTAACTTTCTTCTCTTCCTTTACAGGTTGGTTTCAAGGTTGCCAAGCTCCTCGGTGTTGATGGTGACGACCTGTACAGGAACATTACCAAGCCCAAGATCAAAGTCGGTGCTGAGTTCGTAGCCAAGGGCATGAACGTAAATCAGTGTTTCTACTCCGTCGGTGCCCTGGCTAAGGGTCTGTTCGATCGTGTCTTCAAGTGGCTGGTAGTAAAGTGTAACATTACTCTTGAGACTGGCCTGAAGCGTCAATCCTTCATCGGTGTACTTGATATTGCTGGCTTTGAGATCTTCGATGTAAGTAATTTTAATAACACTACTGCTTTTTATTTTTATAGAATTAATATATAAATCAAATTTTAGTTGTCTGTGTATGAAGTGAGATAAGAAGGAAATTATAAGCAAATGTAATTCAAATAACTTTTCAAAGAAAAAGGAATTATGTCACATATAATACAAAGATATGGTTAATCGAATTACTTTGAAGTACACGTACTCTTAATATCTGCTGGGGAAATGAAGTGTTGACAAGCTTCAACAGCGAAAATGAGCTTATTGAAGATTTAAATTGGCGTACTTTTTAAACAATGATATTGGTTCGTCTACCAGTACAACGGCTTCGAGCAGATCTGCATCAACTTCTGTAACGAGAAGCTGCAGCAGTTCTTCAACCATCACATGTTTGTGCTGGAGCAGGAAGAGTACAAGAAGGAAGGCATCAACTGGGTCTTCGTGGACTTCGGTATGGATCTGCAAGCTTGCATTGAGCTCTTCGAGAAGGTAAATAACCAAGAGAAAAATGCAGTGGATGTGAACATAACATACTACGACTGCTTATTTATATATTTTTTGTGTATGTTTCATTACTAAATTTTATGTTCGTTTTCGACAGAAAATGGGCTTGCTCTCCATTCTTGAGGAAGAGTCTATGTTCCCCAAGGCTACCGATAAGTCCTTCTTAGAGAAACTGAACGCCAACCATCTAGGAAAGTCCCCTGTGTTCATTAAGCCCAAGCCACCCAAGCCCGGAGAGGTTGAAGGCCACTTCGCCATCGTTCACTACGCTGGTACTGTCACTTACAACTTGTCTGGCTGGCTGGAGAAGAACAAGGATCCCCTCAACGACACTGTCGTCGACCAGCTCAAGAAGTCCTCTAACGAACTTATCGTCACTGTCTTCCTTGACCATCCCGGACAGTCTGGTCCAGCTGATTCCGGTGGCAAAGGTGGTAAGTGTATACAAGATGTGTGCAAGTGTTTCGACAAAGATTCTGTTCTGACAACAGTAATACATTTTTACTTTATTTTTTACCACTTGAATTACGAAATATATTTATTGTCATTAACAATAAAATTAAACAACGAAATATGTGAATATATTCAAATTTAAATTTAATACGAAATTACCAATTTGCCTGATTATATCCATTATATATTTTCACTGTGGATCCGAAGTTCTAATATATTTTTATCTCCTTGCAGAGTTCACAGTCATCGTTCTGCCCTGATGTATGGGTTACTCTCCAAACTGGAGATCGAAGGAAACGCCAGAATTTTCACGTATTCGTTTGCTTTCTGCTTATAATACCAGACATTTTATTCTTAATAAGACCTGTTGTAAATGATAAATAATAAATGTAAAATAAGAGAATAATAAAAACTCTCTAATATAAATTGATATTTTTAAGGTGGTCGCGGCGCAAAATCTGGTTCTTTCAAGACTGTGTCTTCTGGATACAGGGTAAGTATGTTTACTTAGTAATAGTCTTCTTTCAATAATAATACAACATAAAACATTAGTACATGTTTCCTTTTTGTTTAAATTACTGAAAAAATAAAAACAAGATTATTATGTCATATAACTTCTGGTTTTATGTAAGTTTATTTAAACCAGTTTCTTTAAATTAAATTCTAGAATTTTTTATTATATAAACCAGAAATTTGCTTGTAACCACTTAAATTATTTTGTTGATCCCCCTATATGATCCTTGACTCACTAGGTAATTATATCAAGTAATTCTGATGTCAATATTTGTTGGTGCAGGACCAGTTAAACAACCTGATGAGGACCCTCAACTCCACTCATCCTCACTTCATCCGTTGTATCGTCCCCAACGAGACCAAGTCCCCAGGTGAGTTCATCGAGCACCTTCACTATGATTTCTCACTTAACTTTTAACATCACTATCACCTCTTGTTTCTCAAGTTAAGCGTTGTGAAATCTGGAATAATATTGTTTGTTTATCTACATTGTTCAACATTACATGTACTTCCTCCCGCAGGTGTGACTGAGGCTGGTTTGATCATGCATCAGCTGACCTGTAACGGTGTACTTGAGGGCATCAGGATCTGTCGTAAAGGCTTCCCTAACAGGATGATCTACCCCGATTTCCGGCACCGGTGAGACTACAGTAGTTGAATACAGAATAATTAAAAAAAGGGAGAGAGATAATGTGATTAAGTGTAAAATTTTCTTTCTTTCTTATATATTTAATTATTGTGATGCAAGTCTGCATTTAGTTAGTTAAAAATACTTAAGAAGTACGTAATGGTGCCTCTTCACTCACAGTTACAAGATCTTGGCTTCTAAGGAGATGACTGAAATTGCTGATGAGAAAAAGGCGGCAAAGGCTTGCTTCGACAAGGCTGGTCTAGAAGAGGAGCTCTACCGCCTGGGTAACACTAAGGTCAACAATTACAACTTTCATCTTTTTTACCTGTGTACCAATATACTCGCATTGTAGCCAACTTAAAATCCTCCACTTAAGTAACTTATTAAATAACTTGACATTTTGAAAGCCCTAATCACTTGATATTAGCCTAAAGTTATATATTGTCGTACCGTCCGAAAGTTTATGAGAAATATTGCTTTCCATTGTTTTAGTTTTTAGAAAATTAAAGTTCTAATATACCAGAAGTAGAAAGTATTTGAATGATCTGAATTAATTATACTACTCTCAGGTGTTCTTCCGTGCTGGAGTCCTGGGTACCCTGGAGGAGATCCGTGATGAACGTCTGGGCAAAATTATATCGTGGCTGCAGTCATGGGTACGTGGCTTCACCGGCCGAAAGGAATTCGGAAGACTGCAGGAGCAGCGTGTTGCCCTCGTTGTCGTCCAGCGCAACCTGAGGAAGTTCTTGGCCATGCAGTCCTGGGTCTGGTTCAATCTCTGGCAGAAAGTTAAGCCTCTGCTCCACGTTACTCGTATTGAGGATGTAATATACGAACTCAAGCAGAGGGCCACTAAAGCTCAGGAGGATTACGACAATGAGCTGAAGCTTCGCCAGGAGCTGGAAGCTTCTATTGCCGCAGCTCAGGAGGAAAAGAACAACATTCTAGTTGCGCTTGAATCAACCAAGGGTAATATGTCAGAGTTCGTCGAAAAACAGGCCAAGCTCCAGTCTCAGAAGCATGAACTGGAAGCCCAGTTTAACGTAAGTAAAACACAGTATAGCAGAGAAAAAAAAGGTCCTAGAAATAACAATACAAATTATGATTCTGAATCCCTCCGACTACACACCTGCAGTTACTGACACTTATTAGTAAATACATGTACTATTAGTTTGTTATATTTAATGCCTGTATTAATAAACTCTTACTATATATATATATATATATATATATATATATATATATATATATATATATATATATATATATATATATATATATATATATATATATATATATATATATATATATATATATATATATATATATATATATATATATATATATATATATATACACACTAAGTATGCTTCAGTTAGTGTATACACCATTTCACTGCATTTACATTTAACTACAAAAAAAATATTGATTATATATTAATTACTAAGAATTTCTGCATATAAATAATTGAATTTATTATGAGCAAACTATAAAGGGTGAATAATATCTTCACATTAAAGGATGTTAATGAGCGCCTGCAGAAGGAGGAGGAAGCGCGTATTGCGCTATCACAAGACAGGAAGAAGACCGATCAGGAACTAGGAAACATGAGGAGGGACTTAGAAGATCTTGAGCTTTCACTTCAGAAGGCAGAGCAAGAGAAGGCCGCAAGAGACCATCAAATTCACAATATTACGGAAGAAATTGCCCACCAGGAAGAGCTCCTTAACAAGGCGACTAAAGAAAAGAAACATCTTCAAGAGCTTGGCCAAAAGTCTTCTGAAGAATTCCAGGGAATTGAAGACAGGTGTAATCATCTCCACAACATTAAAACGAAGCTCGAGCAAACCCTAGACGAGCTGGAGGATTCTCTTGCGCGGGAGAAGAAGCTGCGTGGTGATGTTGAGAAGAATAAGAGGAAGGTTGAGGGCGACCTTAAGCTTACTCAAGAAGCTGTGGTTGACTTAGAGCGAAACTACAAAGACATTGAGTCTACCATCCAGCGAAAGGATAAGGAATATGCCGCGCTTGCTAGCAAACTTGAGGATGATCTGGGTGCGCTTGCTAAGGTCCAGAGGCAGATTAGAGAACAGCAGTCTCGAATCGAGGAGCTCGAACAAGAGGTTGAACATGAGCGACAGGCCCGTGCCAAGGCTGAAAAGGGAAAGAGCAACCTTGCTCGCGAGCTTTCAGAACTCACCGATCGTCTGGATGAGGCTGGAGGAGCCACTGCAGCTCAGATCGAACTGAACAAGAAGCGCGAGGCTGAGTTGGCCAAGCTCCGCCGTGACCTCGAGGAGACCAACATCCAGCATGACTCTGCTCTTAATCTTCTTCGCAAGAAACATAATGATGCTGTTGCCGAAATGTCTGAGCAGGTTGACCATCTCAACAAAACGAAGGCTAAGTAAGCAAATCAGCTTCTGTTTACATAGCCACCATGCCTTAAATCTGTTAGTTAATTTAGTGATATATATATATATATATATATATATATATATATATATATATATATATATATATATATATATATATATATATATATATATATATATATATATATATATAATAGGCAGGACACGCCACGGGGGAGGGGAATCTGAGACTTTTCTCCCTGCTTTGGTTGCTCCCTTGCAACACTGCACAGCTCCTGATGACGCACTGCGAGTGTGAAAGTACTTGAGCTAAAGATTTCCAATCCCCCCCAATCCGTGGCTTGTCTTGCATAGTTAAGATCGCCCGTCTGCGTTTGTTTGTATATATATATATATATATATATATATATATATATATATATATATATATATATATATATAGCTGTAGGATCTACACCAGGTTAGATCTTACTATGGAAATGAGAAATGTTTAATGTCGTACGAAATTTACAAGAATAACGTTAGCCTTGAATATTTACAGGATGGAGAAGGAGAAGAATGATCTGAAGCGTAAAGCGGATGATGCCAAGTCTGCCATGGACGGTCTTACCCGTGACAAGGTAAAACTAATCAAGTTCTACTTTGCATTTTTCCTGAAGTTAAAGTAACGTGTGTTCATCCTTCGAATATCTAGTCATGCATAATTTGCTTTATCTATAACACATAGGAAAACCGTAGATTTTATGTAATAAATTTATATTATACACTTCCTTGACATATTTAAGTAAACGTATTTATTATTTTTCCCATGAAAACTGTAAAAATTCATTTCAAATACCATCTTTATTCGACTGTAAATAATATTAAACAAACAAACAGTATATGACAAGTATTTACTTTTTATAAATATTAAGAAATTATCACATTGAGAAATATACTTAGCCTTTGTCTTAATTTCTAGGCTACTGCAGATAAGTCCATCAAACAACTGCAGCAGCAGATAGCTGAACTTAATGCCAAATATGAAGAATCCACTCGTACTCTCAATGACTTCGATGCCAGCAAGAAGAAGCTTGCTATTGAAAATGCTGATCTTCTGCGCCAGCTGGAGGAGACTGAAACCCAAACTGGACAACTGTCCAAGATTAAAGTATCCCTGAATGCTCAGCTTGAAGACTCGAAAAAGCTTGCCGAGGAGGACAGCAAAGTGAGTGTACCACCAGCATAAGTTAAGAATTACTTTCATCTAGATCATTACATCCTTTAGCACTGAAAAACATTTTTCAATTATAATAATTTACCTTCAATTATTAAAATAAAATTTGGTTTCAAATTTTTATATGAAAATCATTCTTTAATTATATAGATGACTATCAGAAAAAATTCTTCACGGTGTTTAATTAATATTTCATAAAATAACAGCAGTATCTGTTGATGTTAAGCGATATATTAAACGCAAATATATTTCGTCACCCACAGGAACGCAGTATTCTTCTTGGAAAGTATCGCAACTTAGAGCATGATATTGATGGTCTCCGAGAACAACTTGACGAAGAAAGTGAAAGCAAGACGGACTTGCAGCGCCAGCTTACAAAAGCCAATGCTGAATCCCAGATGTGGCGTTCCAAATACGAGTCAGAAGGCGTTGCCCGTGCTGAGGAGATAGAAGCTTCCCGGTTGAAGCTTGCTGCTCGCCTTGAGGAAGCCGAAGCACAGATTGAACAACTTAATGTTAAGAACCTGGCCCTGGAGAAATCCAAGGAGAAACTTGCTGCGGACTTCGATGAAACACAGATAGCAATTGAACGTGCTGAAGCTTTAGCCCAGGCCGCAGAGAAGAAGCAAAAGAACTTTGATAGAATAATCAACGAATGGAAACTGAAGGTTGACGACCTTGTGGCTGAACTTGACGCTTCTCAGAAGGAGTGCCGCAACTACTCCACTGAACACTTCCGCATTAAGGCCGCCTACGAAGAAAATCTTGAACACCTGGACACAGTTCGCCGCGAGAACAAAAACTTGGCCGATGAGATCAAGGATCTGATAGATCAGATTGGTGATGGTGGCCGAAACTACCATGACCTCCAGAAGAATGTCAAGCGTCTTGAGATCGAGAAAGAAGAACTTCAAGCTGCTCTTGAGGAAGCTGAAGCCGCCCTGGAACAAGAGGAGAACAAAGTACTCCGTGGTCAACTTGAACTCAGCCAAGTTAGACAGGAAATTGACAAACGAATTCAGGAGAAAGAAGAAGAGTTTGACAATATTCGGTAAGTAATATATTTTCTCATTCAGCTCAGCATTTTCTCATTCCCAGTTAATCAGTTTTTTTTAATATTGTGGTTAACAACATTAAATATCCATTAATATTTATGTTTTTTCTTTTTATTTCAGCAAGTGTCACATTCGTGCTCTAGAATCTATGCAAGCTTCCCTAGAGGCAGAAGCTAAGGGTAAGGCTGAGGCTCTCCGACTGAAGAAGAAGCTTGAGGCAGACATTAACGAGCTGGAAGTCTCTCTTGGTCATTCAAGCAAGGCATATGGTGACCTACAAAAGAGCTACAAGAAGCTTCAGAGTGAAGTAAAGGACCTGCAAGCGAGGGTTGAAGACGAGCAGCGTCTAGGCTCAGAATACCGCGAGCAATACGCGATCGCCGAGCGCCGCGCTAATTCTCTTCATGGAGAACTGGAAGAATCCAGAACTCTTCTTGAGCAGTCGGACCGTGGCCGTCGTCAAGCCGAGTCTGATCTTAGTGACGCTAATGAGCAGTACAGCACCCTTAGCGCTCAGTACAATACTCTTTCCATTTCTAAGAGGAAGCTTGAAGGAGAATGGCAGACTCTTCACGTAAGCTTATATTTACTTTTTTTAATATCATTACATCTCTGATCCACACACAGGCATATTCCTCTAAGTTAGGGTCTTTAATATTTTACATATCCTTGGTTCCGATTAACTGGAATCGAGGGGTAAATAATCAGATAAACTAAGTGGTCTTAAAGCTCCGAGTGTCGTAGTGTTAAACATCTTAAGAACATTATACACTGACAGATGTAGGTATGCTTTTGCTTTTGAAAGTTCCCCGAAACAGAATTCTAAAGCAAATCTGGATGTATAGACTTTCTATTAGCAATGTAGACTAAGTCGTCCCTGTATAACGGTCAGATTCTTGTTTCACTGTAATTTTCCTAGTTTTTTAAACATAAACTATTTTATTTTTCAAAATATCTTATTTACATTTTAAACAATATGATTAATTAATGTTTATTATATGCACGAATGATCTGAAGGTAGAGAAAAAAATGGCCACTGAGGTACAATATTTAAAAATTTTGCAAATCATCACCTGTTCAATAAAGATCAGGAATAAATTTGAATGTTAGCAGGTCGGAAGGTACACTACAGTTGTGACTGTCCAGAGAGATGGCTAGCGAAATCAATCTTCACGACTCCTTCAATACACGCTTCTTTAGCGATTTTGTGAGATCTTATTTCATGTATACATATACATATGTGAATGATGGTAAAAGTGTTGAATGATGATGAAAGCTTTTTCTTTCTTTGTGGGTCACCCTGCCTCGGTGGGAAACGGCCGACGTATTAATATATATATATATATATATATATATATATATATATATATATATATATATATATATATATATATATATATATATATATATAAACATGGTGTGTGTGTGTGCGATTTAGGCTGCAGACAAGGCACACTTAAATCAGTCATAAATTCCTGTAAGTACTATATTGGTTATTTTTTACTTCTTTCTCAGGCTGAGTATGAAGACATGCTGAACGAGGCCAAGAACTCCGAGGAGAAGGCTAAGAAGGCCATGGTTGACGCCGCTCGCCTGGCTGATGAACTCCGCGCTGAGCAGGAACACGCCCAGAACCTGGAGAAGGTGCGTAAGAGCCTGGAAGTCTCTGTTAAGGAACTCCAAGTCAAGCTTGATGACAGCGAAAGCTTCGCCGTGAAGACAAGTAAGAAATCCCTGGGTAAGCTGGAAGGCCGCATTCGCGAGCTGGAAGGCCAACTGGACGATGAAGCACGCCGTCACTCTGATGCCCAGAAGAACCTGAGGAAGTGTGAGAGGCGCATCAAGGAGCTCACCTTCCAGTCCGACGAGGACAAGAAGAACCACGAGAGGATGCAGGACCTTGTTGACAAGCTGCAACAGAAGATCAAGACCTACAAGCGCCAGATCGAGGAGGCTGAGGAGATCGCTGCTCTGAACTTGGCTAAGTTCCGCAAGGCCCAGCAGGAGGTTGAAGAATCTGCAGCTTAAATCAACACTTCTCAATAAATATTCAGTGTAATACATAAAATGTATTAAAACCTCGTATGTAAGCCAGTGAGGTATCAGTTTATATATATATATATATATATATATATATATATATATATATATATATATATATATACATATATATATAATAAAATGAATAGCTTATTAATTTGATTAATATACTGTTGTCAGGAATACACTGAATATCCTGTATCGCGAGCATACTAACAAGGTTAGTATGAGTATTATTCAATAAAGAAATGTAACTAACACGAATATCTGTACCCATTAAATTGTATGGAACTATTATATATTATATAAAAGCTCAGTGTTTCAATTAATTAATTATATCAAGCACCTATTATAAACTCATATGAGCCCAATATGACGAGGATGGAAAACAAAACTTAATATTAAGAAATTAAAAATCATAGTTAAATTTTAAGGGACAATGAATATATATATATATATATATATATATATATATATATATATATATATATATATATATATATATATATATATATATATATATATATATACATGTATATATATATATATACATGTATATATATATATATATATATATATATATATATATATATATATATATATATATATATATATATATATATAAATATTATAAAGAGAAAGTGAGAGAGAGAGAAAGATCGCAGTCAGCAGGACTCGATACTGCTACTGGGGACGGTCAAGATTCCCAGGCAGGGCTCTTATCCACTCGGCCACACAAATGCCACATAAGCTAGGCAGCCTGGTTCACAAGCCATGTTTCTTTCCCAGCCCGAGCACGTCAGTCAGCCTCAAGCATGGATTCAAGCTTTTTCAACCTCCTCCTGTATGTGCTGACCTCTCAGGCGATTTTTATATCAATGCACCACGCAGAATCACCATGAGGTGGGCCAAAACAACATGGGTTCAAGTCCTTGTCTAGTCGCAGAGTTGTTATTGATCAATACCACTCGTTCGTGGTTACAGTAATATAAAATACTGCTTATTGAGGCTAGTACACCAAACGGGGAGTAGAATGAAATTAGCTTAGAGGCGCCCACACCACCGTATGTCCTCGGATCACCGTAAAACACCCAGGGTGCTTGATTCTTCTGGTCCTATGGGCTAGAGCGTCATGTGGTTTTTGCTCACCATGAGGCGGGAAACAACATGGGTTCGAGTTCTTGGCTAGTCGCAGTGTTGTTATTGATATATATATATATATATATATATATATATATATATATATATATATATATATATATATATATATATATATATATATATATATATATATATATATATATATATATATATATATATTCTTTCTTTCAACACATGGGGAAGTGGAACAGAATTCTTCCTCCGTAAGCCATGCGTGTTGTAAGAGGCAACTAAAATGCCAGGGGCAAGGGGCTAGTAACCCCTTCTCTTGTATATATTACTAAATGTAAAAGGAGAAACTTTCGTTTTTCCTTTTGGACCACCCCGCCTCGGTGGGATACGGCTGGTGTGTTGGAAGAAGAATATATATATATATATATATATATATATATATATATATATATATATATATATATATTTTTTTTATTTTTTTTTTATTATCACACCGGCCGATTCCCACCAAGGCAGGGTGGCCCGAAAAAGAAAAACTTTCACCACCATATATTTATATTTTCAATATACTCAACCAAGGATATGGGTCCTCATAATATGCAGTGGAGAAAGATCCCATAGCTATTACATATCACAAGTTACTATGAGAGAGATAACATCGGAGAATATACGTGAAAGTAAGATTAACTCAAACAGCACATGACTAAACCTGTGAAGATTTATGTAATAAATAAGGTAACTGGTACACGGATAATGTATCAGACAGAATCAAAGAAAAATCCACAATTCTTGAATTATAGTTCCCATTAAGGATTGGTATAATTGCCGAAGGAACAGTGATTAAAGACGAGCGTTTTTGTTAGTGAAAACATTCTATGAAGGATGTAGCTGGATTAGCGTTACCACATAAGACAGTGATAGAAGGTGCAGCTCTTATCAACGTTGTTTTACAATGAGCAGGAACAAAGAGACCAATAATAAGACATAAAGAGGGGATACTTGAATCAGGGAGGTATACCTCCGTGGAGTTTACCGTGTCTGTAGGACTAAAACAATACTGATT
The DNA here is from genome assembly GCF_038502225.1 of Cherax quadricarinatus. Lineage (NCBI taxonomy): Eukaryota > Metazoa > Arthropoda > Malacostraca > Decapoda > Parastacidae > Cherax > Cherax quadricarinatus. The sequence continues at coordinate 4,252,820 of NC_091335.1, forward strand.
CTGGGTGCGGTTTGTGTACAGATGACAGAAAGCAGAACATTCCAAGAGACAGTTATCACAAGCCGCAGTGACAGTGTTGACAGTGTAAATAAGTTAACTCCCACGTTAGTGCACTTGTAGATGCATCTTTAAGGTGCTACTTGAACTTAAAGAATGCTCGGTATATATATATTAATCTGTTATATTTTACTACATGAGAAAATTATACAAGAACGCAAAGTCTTGGTTTTTGAAAGTAACTTGACTGTGAATCTTGTGACGAGTGACAGTAAAATCTGGGAAATATCAGCCAGGGCCTAAAGTAGAAGTTATATTAACCTTTCCTAGACAGATTCATATCTAAGAAAGAAATGACCTGATTGTTGGGAAACTGCCGGCTACTCTTGCAGGACACGCGACAATTTTTTTTTGCCACTCCTCTTCTAAATTTAATGCCGGGAGCTAGAGCATTAAGCCCAACAAAATAGTAAATGATATTCGTTCTGCTTTCCTAATTATAATGTTTTATTAACATAGCTATAATCTAACAATATATCCTGAGTAACTATACTAGATCATATGTAATTCTAAAAGTATTCCACTTATCCTCAAAATAGTGAGTTCTCGAACAGCGGGACTCAATCCCCTCTATCTAATAATTTGAGAAGTTTGTAAGTTATAATGATGGTCCGTGTGGTCCTCCTCCCTCTCAGTATTGTTTACCTGAGTTCCCTAACCCTCTCCTGGTACTCCATTCCCCTCGGTTCTGGTACGAATATCTTGACAAACCTTTGCATCTTCATTACTTTATTTATATGAATCATTAGATAGTCCTAATGTACTTTATGTAAAATATCTTAAATGAATCTATGTTCAGTTATCTTTACATAGTTTTTAAGTAGGTTAATTCTGCATGGGGTCACTGAAGTCATGCGAATTAAAATTGCTTACGGTAATAAACTTTGTACAATTCTTAAACAGAGATTCCTGCCTCTGAAGGTTGTCTGAAGTGTCTACTTTTAGGCTATAATATGTATCCGGTGGTCTTATTTCCTCTTCTATTTTCATTGTTATGCATGCTTTTTTTTCAACACATCGGCCGTCTCCCACTGAGGAAGGGTGACCCACCAAAAGAAATACTTTGACCATCATTCACAAGTAATCACTGTCTTTGCAGAGGCGCCCAGATACGACAGTTTAGATGTCACTCGTAATTAAAGTCAAGCAGTCATTAACCTAACAACGTTTGCAAACTGCCGAAGGTATCTTGGAACTTCTAAAATTCCCTTTCCTCTTCTCGTATCATTTTTCTAATTATTTTAGCATCATCTACAAACAGTGAACATTGGGGGACTCCACATGCCATCCAGGTTTACTCTGAAATTACCTTTCTTACCACTGCCCTCTAAGATTCCACATACCATCCAGGCTTTTTTGCCACTGCCCTCTACTCTGACACCTTTCTTATAATTATCTTCTACTTTCTTTATACGTGGTACTCCTGTATACTACATTTAAGGTACTCTCTCCTACCCTTGTTTGCTCTTCCAGTGTGTGTAATTCGTGTTTCTATGTTCATATATCTATAGTTATGGATGTGATGTTTGTAAATAGGACAATATTACATATATTATTGCCCTACGCACATAAAGTTCATGAACAGGTACTGTTAACGCGTGGAATGTGTCGACAGATGACCTGTGACATGACACTGATCATGACTTGCTTCACAAGTTTTCCCACCTCGTGAGTCTTGTACCTATCCTTAAAACTGTGTTGGGTGTCTGTTTCCCCCAACTCCTCCTATAAGTCATTCTAGTTGTTAATCCCCTGAGAGTGAAGAAAAGGTTTTTAAACAACCCTGTGACTCATCTGTGTCCTTATGAGACGTGTGATTCCATTTGAGTGTGTACTGACTCAGTTGTTTATGGTGGGATCCAGTCTCAGCTCCTAGACTTGTTTCTGAGATTATATTCGCCTGCACTATTGGTTCCTGACCTTTTGGGCCCCAATATACAGACTTTCGAGACTGTGTATTGAGCTTCTATCATTCCCTCATCTTGCTCTTTGCACTTTACTGACCAGCCTGAGGCTGAAAAAAGTATTTCTAAACATCCCTGTGGCTGGTCTGCGTCCTTAGTTTCCATCTTTGCCCCTCACCTTCATGGTTCATATTTCAGAGCCTGTGTACATAACATCTGTCAAATCCTTGCAACAACTTGTAAATCAATTCTTATTCTATCGTCAGGATCAGTTCTTCTAGTCTCCCGTCATAATACACGTATGTGTGTGTGTGTGTGTGTGTGGTGGCCGTGCACAGTCACACACACAAAGATACTCACTTACCATCAACCATATTAGAACAGGGTTTGTCTTACACGACTGCTGGGCCAGCAGCCAGCCAGGCATCTCTCCTCCAGCGGGATTTCCCACTGACTGTACTCCACACTGCAGCCACATCGAAATACTTTCCCGTTGCACCAAAATTTCGCTAGGCACACGAAAACCGTAGACGCTATGCTCCTCTCAAAATTTCTCTGAGTTTTAGTGTAATCACTAAAACTCATTACTGTTTAGTTGCCTTCATGAGATAAACTCACAAGGCGCCCCAAACTAACTGACATACTTGGCACCTGACTTCTGTATACCTGCCAGACCTGAATAATTATCATGCAGAGGGAGTGTAATGCTGTGAGTCCCAATAAATTCCAGACTCGGGTTAGACGATACAGGTTGAGGATTAAACGATTTAAATATAGAATTATATTTGCTTACTATTAACGTCAACATAATTCAGAAGAAAGGTGAACGTAGCAATGTAACATACAGTACACACAACACTGTAACATACAGTACACACAACACTGTAACATACAGTACACACAACACTGTAACATACAGTACACACAACACTGTTACATACAGTACACACAACACTGTAACATACAGTACACACAACACTGTAACATACAGTACACACAACACTGTAACATACAGTACACACAACACTGTAACATACAGTACACACAACACTGTAACATACAGTACACACAACACTGTAACATACAGTACACACAACACTGTAACATACAGTACACACAACACTGTAACATACAGTACACACAATATAAAGGAGATATAAACACCTTCATTATCAGCTGTATTTTCATAAGATCACAGCCATCACGATGCAGTAATGTCCCATCCAACCAGACTCATGTAGGAAGGTGATGGACTGAGGCTTGATGGACGACCTCTGTATTATGAATTTCCATTAACCACAGTCACTCATGTCAGGATTTTCATAATTTCACGGATCTATAGCTCATGCTGGGCAACATGAGGAGTCCCTAGTTTATGCTGCCCCGCCTGAGGAGTCAATATCTAAACTAATTAAGTTATATAACTCACGTAAGACCTTGCATTTCACCAGAGGCTGAGCTCCTTACTTACACTTGTTATGTCCCACGAATGACACCACTAAAAACATTTAAACCAAACATAAGTGCATCACTAAGACATTTATCATGGAAACGTTTCGCTCACTGGGAAGTTTGTATATTCACTTAAGTTTTCAGTCAGCTTAACGTTTCCCTAATGTCGTATCGCTGCACATTTACATTTGGTACCAATTTTTTATTATATGGGCTTTAAGATTTGTTTAGTAAATGCTGATGAATGGGCTTATCCTTTTATATAATTAATTACATATGCCTTGCCAGCATCTAACAATATAAAGATATAACTGGCATAAATACCAAAGATATAACGTGTCAGTAATGTAGGTTCTGTTCGGTAAGGTTCGTCAGGAAACAGGAGAAGTGTTTCCTCACGAGAGTCTTAGATGATGACCCGCCGTTGGAGCTTTTTGGTCACCTGACCGAGGCCTTCCTCTGGCTTACACTGTTGTCACGAGCACTACAATACTTAAATAACAAAAAAAAAAGCATATAGCTCTCTTGCAGTGCTTCTCTTTCTTAGCGTTTAACTGACTCCTCATCCTTACTACCTCCCCACTACTACTACCTTCTACTCCACTACTACTACCTTCTACTCCACTACTACTACCTTCTACTCCACTACTACTACCTTCTACTACTACTACTACCTTCTACTACTACTACTACCTTCTACTACTACTACTACCTTCTACTATTACTACTACCTTCTACTACTACCTTCTACTACTACTACTACCTTCTACTACTACTACTACCTTCTACTACTACCTTTACTACTACTACTACTACTACCTTCTACTTCACTACTACTACCTTCTACTTCACTACTACTACCTTCTACTTCACTACTACTACCTTCTACTCCACTACTACTACCTTCTACTTCACTACTACTACCTTCTACTTCACTACTACTACCTTCTACTTCACTACTACTACCTTCTACTCCACTACTACTACCTTCTACTTCACTACTACTACCTTCTACTTCACTACTACTACCTTCTACTCCACTACTACTACCTTCTACTTCACTACTACTACCTTCTACTTCACTACTACTACCTTCTACTTCACTACTACTACCTTCTACTTCACTACTACTACCTTCTACTCCACTACTACTACCTTCTACTTCACTACTACTACCTTCTACTCACTACTACTACCTTCTACTCCACTACTACTACCTTCTACTCACTACTACTACCTTCTACTCCACTACTACTACCTTCTACTCCACTACTACTACCTTCTACTCCACTACTACTACCTTCTACTCCACTACTACTACCTTCTACTCCACTACTACTACCTTCTACTCCACTACTACTACCTTCTACTCCACTACTACTACCTTCTACTCCACTACTACTACCTTCTACTCCACTACTACTACCTTCTACTCCACTACTACTACCTTCTACTCCACTACTACTACCTTCTACTCCACTACTACTACCTTCTACTCCACTACTACTACCTTCTACTCCACTACTACTACCTTCTACTCCACTACTACTACCTTCTACTCCACTACTACTACCTTCTACTCCACTACTACTACCTTCTACTCCACTACTACTACCTTCTACTCCACTACTACTACCTTCTACTCCACTACTACTACCTTCTACTCCACTACTACTACCTTCTACTCCACTACTACTACCTTCTACTCCACTACTACTACCTTCTACTCCACTACTACTACCTTCTACTCCACTACTACTACCTTCTACTCCACTACTACTACCTTCTACTCCACTACTACTACCTTCTACTCCACTACTACTACCTTCTACTCCACTACTACTACCTTCTACTCCACTACTACTACCTTCTACTCCACTACTACTACCTTCTACTCCACTACTACTACCTTCTACTCCACTACTACTACCTTCTACTCCACTACTACTACCTTCTACTCCACTACTACTACCTTCTACTCCACTACTACTACCTTCTACTCCACTACTACTACCTTCTACTCCACTACTACTACCTTCTACTCCACTACTACTACCTTCTACTCCACTACTACTACCTTCTACTCCACTACTACTACCTTCTACTCCACTACTACTACCTTCTACTCCACTACTACTACCTTCTACTCCACTACTACTACCTTCTACTCCACTACTACTACCTTCTACTCCACTACTACTACCTTCTACTCCACTACTACTACCTTCTACTCCACTACTACTACCTTCTACTCCACTACTACTACCTTCTACTCCACTACTACTACCTTCTACTCCACTACTACTACCTTCTACTCCACTACTACTACCTTCTACTCCACTACTACTACCTTCTACTCCACTACTACTACCTTCTACTTCACTACTACTACCTTCTACTCCACTACTACTACCTTCTACTCCACTACTACTACCTTCTACTCCACTACTACTACTACCAACTCCTGCCTTTATATACTCCCTCCCATTCTCCTCTCCGTAGTGTGACTTTGTAAATGGTCCAAGTCGGAGCGAAACGTCATCGAAAGTTCCTCTCTTCTATGTGCGGGTTATTTCCGTACTTACAATGCTTGTTCATTTGAAATAAAACACACGAATAAGCCACAGCTCTTATAAAGCAACCTCAAAGCTCGAAAAGTTGACTTTTTTTGTAAATGCGACTGAAAAGGGCCACTGAGAATCAAACAGCACGTACTGTGAAGGCCTGCACACGGAATATTCAATTATGGAAGTACTTATTCAGTCGCAATTACAAAATTTATGTATTAAAATATATCTCTATTACATTTTTTAAATATTCAAAAAACCGACTGGAAATTATTAAGGATTCACAGGTATTTTGTAAGTGGTTTAGTAAGTGCCATAAGGCAAGCCAAGGTTATATGATGAGAAAGATGAAGATCAACACTACACTAGTCATCTCTCACAATCACTCTCACAATCACACATCCTGCTGTACAAACCAGGCCGCCACAGCCTAGACATTATAATAATAATAATAATAATAATAATAATAATAATAATAATAATAATAATAATAATAATAATAATAATAATAATAATTATTATTATTATTATTATTATTATTATTATTATAAGTAATATGAAAGCCCTATATTTGTAGGGGGAGGGGGGTTACTGCCTGGGAAATGGGAAGCAATCAGTTACGACCCAGTTCCCTGGAACAAGAGCTCTTCGCCGTCGTTAAGATAATCCTCACAATCCAAGGACACCATATCAGTGTTCAGAGAACAAAAAAAAAAATCGTACAGAACACTTGAGAACTCTCACAAGAAAACCAAATCATCATCCAGTGTCTAAAATATGTGAAAATACAGATAACAATATAGTCTTTCTTAAGAAATATAGAAACTGATATATAACTCCTGTGCATGTTATGTCCTTTTAAATTATTGTATATGTTGGTACAGTTTGAAAAATTATTATTATTAACATTAATATATTACATTATTATTATGATTATTATTATTAATATAATTTTATTATTATTATTAAAAGAAAATTTTCAGATTTGAAGATTATTTTAACCTGATATATCCCAGGGGACTCTTAACAATAATAAATAACTAGAGAACACACACAAGAACCTCCAGGATGGAATTAAGTTAGAAAAATTAAAACTAACAGTACGTGCGACACAAATACTATTACACTAAGTTAAATTAACCGGCATCCGTTAAAAAATCCATTAAAATGGCACTGTTATAAGAATAGCCTAAAAGTTCTCCGAGGTCCCTACAGGTACTCCGGTAAGTATAAGAACCAGGATTTCAGCAAAATGGCTGAATGGATAAATGTTCTTCAGCTTCACCACAAGTCACACACAGACAGGGAGAAAGGAACTGACTAGTGAGAAGTAGACGATGAAACATAAAACTTGAAATATGGATGAAACAGAGTAAATTATGGAAGATGATTCAGTATATTTCTAATAAAATGATTGATATTAATCGAATGTTACTCAACAGATACATAAGGTTTGTTTTACAGCATTCTAAATCTGCTATACCATCCCTCTCACATACACATTTGCATTATACTTATACAAGTATATTTTCTGAAGTAAATTGTGTCTTTGTCGTAACAGTGAATCAAATATGATACATAATCAGTTCTTGCAGGAGAGAAACCATACCAGTGTACAGTGTATCTATTGGATACACTGTTATCATACACTAATACCATAGTTCATATAGGGGAAAAAAACCATATCAGTTCTCAATGTGCCTTAATGACTTTTCACAAAAAAATAATTTAACAAGACACAGAAGAATTCAGAAAGTTTACCTGAAAGTAGAAACAATATCTGTCTCAAAATGTCTAAATGAATTTCCAGAGAAAACAGCTTTGATACGAGACATAATTCATACAGAAGGAAAACGTACATACACAAATAACCCGCACATAAAAGAGAGAAGCTTACGACGACGTTTCGGTCCGACTTGGACCATTGACAAAGTCACACTGTGACTTTGTCAATGGTCCAAGTCGGACCGAAACGTCGTCGTAAGCTTCTCTCTTTTATGTGTGGGTTATTTGTGTATCGCTCCAGTCACGGTATTGTGCCTTTTTGTTATTTATGAAAAAGTACATTTGTGTATATAAATGACTTAGCTGAGAAATCAAGTCAATTATAACATAAGAGTTTATACAGGAGAGAAAAAAAGTTAAGTGGTCAAAGTAATTGAACTCTTGAGGAGTCAAGTCTAAAATGACACATAAAACAGGAGAGAAAATAATATTAACAAGTCAACAATGTTAACAAGTCAAAATAGATTTGTTGAGCCATTAAATGAAGACTAAGAAACATTATTTCATATAGGAGACGCCATGTTAAGTGTTCAATATATCTAAATAAAATTCGTGAAAGAAATCACATTTAATATGAAATATAAAATACACAGGTTATAAATCACATCAGTGTTAAACAAATTTAAAAAAAAATTCTGTGAAGTCAAGAATATAAAAGACAGGAAGCCATAGAGGAGAGACATCAGATCAGTTTCAGTGCTTCTAAATGACTTTCCTGAGACATTATAACTACAGCACATAAGTAAAATTTCGTACAGGAGACAAAACATGTTTTCAACGAGTCTAAACGAATTTCCTTAGAACTGAGGCCTAAAAACGACACATACAGGAGAGAAACCATATTAGAGTTCAACATGTTTCAAAAACTTTTCCGAGAAATGAAGTCAAGATATATATACATATAACGTAAAAAATTGTAGACATTTGAATTCATACGGAAACTTAAAAATATCAAAGAAACGTGTTGTTTTTTCTAAGAAGACTGAGCGAGGATTCGCACGCATCTTTCCAAATATGGAAACGGCTCTAAGCACAAGAAATATGTAAAGCAGAAGCAAGACACGTATGTACAACCAATTTTCAATATCGATATGAATGAGATTTCGGAAATAAGTTTGCTTCATTAAGATAAAGCGGAGGAATTCTGTTCTATATCAGGCCGATTACACAGGCTCAGGCAGTTAGTTGGTATCATGGATACAGTGGGATGCCAAGAAGGAAAAGGCGTCGGGAGTGACCATGCCTGGCGGGGTGCTATTCTTAACTTACCAGAGGTTGTGTTACACCTCACGTGGCGACCTGGTAAGTCGGCGGAGCTGGCGCCCTCAGACGCCCTCCGGTGGGTGCTCGAGACGGTGGTGTGCTCGACAAGGTGTGCTCGTGGTGGTGCAGTGAAGAGCGACTTGTAAGTTATACAAGTTGATATTGCATTTACTATTTATTTAAATAGTTTTATAATTATTTTAGAAAAATACCCTACATTTGAAAACACTGGGAACTAATTACAATCCAAATCATTGCAAAGCGTTCAAGTAGAGGCGTGTAATGATAGTTTTAATAATACTGGAACAGAAGCATTGTGTATGATACGGGCTTGTAATCCGTCTCATTTATGGATAACAGGAAAGCTTAATTAACTTTGTTGATAAACAGAATAAACATTGTTGATATTATGATATGTGACGCCAGATAAACTTTTCATTGTTTTGAAATTATAACAGTTGTTTTTGGTTTTCTTTAAGTGTTTGCAACGCTTGAAAATATTCTGACAACTAAAATCATTAGAAAATTAAGCAGTTGAGCTTCAAGAAGACGTATACAATATATTGTTGATGGTGTTACCATTAGAATGTATAAAACACAGCGTTATTGAGGGAAAGTGTGTTGTGAGTGAGGCTTAAGAGGAACTGACGTGCCCCTTAAGAGGAACTGACATGCCCCTTAAGAGGAACTGACATGCCCCTTAAGGGAACTGACATGCCCCTTAAGGGAACTGACATGCCCCTTAAGAGGAACTGACATGCCCCTTAAGAGGAACTGACATGCCCCTTAAGAGGAACTGACATGCCCCTTAAGGGAACTGACATGCCCCTTAAGAGGAACTGACATGCCCCTTAAGGGAACTGACATGCCCCTTAAGAGGAACTGACATGCCCCTTAAGAGGAACTGACATGCCCCTTAAGAGGAACTGACATGCCCCTTAAGAGGAACTGACATGCCCCTTAAGAGGAACTGACATGCCCCTTAAGAGGAACTGACATGCCCCTTAAGAGGAACTGACATGCCCCTTAAGGGAACTGACATGCCCCTTAAGAGGAACTGACATGCCCCTTAAGAGGAACTGACATGCCCCTTAAGAGGAACTGACATGCCCCTTAAGTGGAACTGAAATGCCCCTTAAGAGGAACTGACATGCTCCTTAAGAGGAACTGACATGCCCCTTAAGAGGAACTGACATGCCCCTTAAGATGAACTGACATGCCCCTTAAGAGGAACTGACATGCCCCTTAAGAGGAACTGACATGCCCCTTAAGAGGAACTGACATGCCCCTTAAGAGGAACTGACATGCCCCTTAAGAGGAACTGACATGCCCTTTAAGAGGAACTGACATACCCCTTAAGAGGAACTGACATGCCCCTTAAGAGGAACTGACATGCCCCTTAAGAGGAACTGACATGCCCCTTAAGAGGAACTGACATGCCCCTTAAGAGGAACTGACATGCCCCTTAAGTGGAACTGAAATGCCCCTTAAGAGGAACTGACATGCCCCTTAAGAGGAACTGACATGCCCCTTAAGAGGAACTGACATGCCCCTTAAGAGGAACTGACATGCCCCTTAAGAGGAACTGACATGCCCCTTAAGAAGAGTTTAGAGAGTCAAGGAATCACTTTGTTGAAATGAAGAACTTCAAGACAGTGAAAGACAAATATTTTTTTGGTTTTAAGACACAGGTAGCAAAAGGTGACCTCAATTAATATGGCGTTTCTAGAACATAAGACTTTATCAAGTACACGTACTTGATAAAGTACTTGTACTTTATAAAGCCTCATCTAGATAAAATCTTTTAATAATGAATATCAGCCTTGTCTTTGTGACCACTTGTCGGTTACGCCATACTAGACATTGATGCATTTCTCGAAAAAAAAAAACTGACTAATCACGAAGTATTTTATCAGGTCTTAAATTTAATCAACTTCCTCGATATTTAAGACAAACTCCTGAGTATTTTATTTCACCATCTAAGACTTGCAATTAATAAGTTTTTTTACTAATTTTACGGAAAACTGAAAAAAGAGAAAAACCCATTTTTTGTTAGAAAATACGTGTTTAATAGTCAAAAGAATTTTTTTGTTTATTTTTTAGGTTTAATTTCTAATTTATAAGGGGGGTCAATAATCCGTCATTTACCTACAAATTTAACATAATAATATATGAGAATATAAATGAACGCACCTTCTGGCGAATATATTTTTTTTTACTTATTGGCTATATCTGTGACGTACATCATGATGCGCGGATAAACACGCCACTGATAGTCATTAAAACTGTGGTATACACACTAGACATGTATCGGCTATCCGCATCCGCGGAACATCCGCACAGTTTCTTACATCCGCATCCGCATCTTACTGTAAACAGATATCCGCATATGCATCCGCATCGCAAAATAAGGAAGACATCCTCGTACATATCTAAATTTTAAGTGATACTTCTCTAATACACACACACTGGGAAGAAAACTATATATATATATATATATATATATATATATATATATATATATATATATATATATATATATATATATATATATATATATATATATATATATATATATATATATACTGGTGTTAATGTTGCGGTTTAAAAACTGTAGTGTAAAGCACCTTTCTGGCAAGACAGTGATGGAGTGAATGATGGTGAAAGTTTTTCTTTTTCGGGCCACCCTGCCTTGGTGGGAATCGGTCAGAGTGATGATGATAATAATAATAATAATAATAATAATAATAATATATATATATATATATATATATATATATATATATATATATATATATATATATATATATATATATATATATATATATATATATATATATATATATATATATATATATATATAGGGAGGAACCACCTCTAGAACTGTCCTGGGACCCTCAGTGCTTACTGGGTGACCATAATTGTCTTTTGTGACTGTGTGGTATAGTACTCTGTACTTTGATGCTCTGAAGGGGCAGGTCGAGTCCTGCTCGATAATCTTTGTAATAAGTGGTGGAAGTTCAAGTAGTAATTAACTCTAATAAAAAATTCTGAGACTTATCCTCAACAGTACCGAGGAGGGAATTAGAGTGGTGGTTGCCAGGATGGTAACAGGCTCAAGTGTGAACAATATTTATGTTGTTTAAGTCATTAAAGAATTTGTTCACCCATAACATTGTTGTATATTAATAAGTCTTAAAACAGTATTGTGTATAGATGCCTGGAATGTAGCTTTCATGTTCATATTATGTAAGCTAATATATTTACACGTCTTTGCAGGAACATCCAGAGGGGATTTGCTATTATTCTGAGAATCAGACGACTTTAGGCACTCACCACCAACATGCCCGGCCACGTTAAGAAGTCCACGGGTCCTGACCCGGATCCCACCGAGTTCTTGTTCATCTCCAGGGAGATGAGGCTACAGGATCAATCAAAGCCTTACGATGCAAAGAAATCTTGTTGGGTTCCCCATCCCGAAGAGGGCTTTGTTGAAGGTTTGATCCAAGGCACCAAGGGCGACCTTGTCACCGTTATGGCCAACGGTGAGACCAAGAACTGGAAGAAGGATCAGGTGGGTCAGGTCAACCCTCCCAAGTACGAAAAATGTGAGGACATGTCCAACTTGACCTACCTTAACGACGCCTCCGTCCTCTACAACTTGAAGTCCCGTTACGTCAACAGGCTCATCTACACCTACTCTGGTCTCTTCTGTATCGCCATCAACCCCTACAAGCGCTACCCCATCTACACCAACCGTGTGGTCAAGATCTACCAGTGCAAGAGGCGTAATGAGGTGCCTCCCCATCTCTTTGCCATTGCTGACGGTGCTTACATGAACATGATGCAAGGTTAGTGTGTGTATTATTATTAAGTGCATAATATGTAAAAACTTCCAAATCTTTCGTGGTTTCAAATATTGTCGAATTATGCAATATGCGAAACTGGAGACATATAACCAAAGTAACTAATAAAAAGTCCTAATAATATACTTAATCTTTTAACAGGTGGTGAGAACCAGTCTATGCTTATCACGTAAGTAATCCTTAATTAAATGACTATTAATTTAGACAAAATCATACAGCTAGTGATCCAAGCAATACTGATGAAAACACTAATGAAGGAAGTCATCTAAAATTTATATTCATAAGGGTTCACTCACTAATGAGTAAATTTAAGTTTCATATAATTACAGAAAGAGAATTCTATAATTTTATATCATCCACAGCGGTGAGTCTGGTGCTGGTAAGACTGAGAACACTAAGAAGGTACTCTCCTATTTCGCCAACGTCGGCGCAACGGAAAAGAAACCCGGCGAAGCAGAAAAGCAGGTGAAAAATATCAACAAACTTATGAAAATTTTCAAGTCTGCTTCTTAAGCTACAACAAACTTATACAATTATGTATATAAGCAATATGCAGTTCTGATCATCTCTTTATCACTTGAAACTATTTTGCACTACTATTATTTTTTATTTATTTTTTTTTTTGCGAATACTCGTCATTAAAATAATTCTTGCATTGTGGTATCAGAACCTGGAGGACCAGATCATCCAGACCAACCCTGTACTGGAGGCCTTCGGTAACGCCAAGACCACCCGTAACGACAACTCCTCCCGCTTCGTAAGTTTGTCGTTATCTTGTTCTCGACTGCTTTTTTAAGGCGGTCTTCAATATACTAATAAACTTCTAGTGGAAAAAAGTACATAGAAATGATAAATATTAATCTGTCTTACTGACTAGTGAAACTTTAATAAATGATAATCATCTCTCCTGCACACAGGGTAAGTTCATCCGTATCCACTTCCAACCCAACGGCAAGCTGTCTGGTGCTGATATTGAGGTCTACCTGCTGGAGAAGGCTCGTGTTATCTCCCAACAACCCGCCGAGCGTTCCTACCATATCTTCTACGAGATGATGTCCGACCAGATCGCAGCAATCAAACGTAAGTAATTTGCTCATTGAACTGAAAAGTTTACAACTCTCAGCGCAGAACATGTTTTGATATTTAATCTGTAATGAGAAATTTTTAGCAATTTTGTATTTTGTAGGTTATCTCTGTTTACTACGCCCTCCATAATGAATCCAAAGTGAATTTTCTATTGCAGACAATAATGGAAAAATACACAACTAAATTAATATATTTCGTCTGACAGAACATATTTTCAATATTTTAATACCATTCCATAAAAGACTGAAAAGAAAATTAAGAGACAAATCATAAGTGTCGAAGCCTAGTTGAAGATGAATTAAGATATTAGTAAATATGCGTCTGTTAAATTATTTTTTAGATTATAGACCTTAATTATCTCGACAGTAAAACCAACATGGAACGTCACTATAAAGTATCTCTAAGCAACGACACAATTCAAAACGTCTAAGGATACGCGCTACAAAACTTCAAAGTAAATACACTAACACCTTCAAGTAAACAAAGTGCAACTTATCTTAAGCATCATCACTTCGCTACATACTAAAGCAACGTCAATATGCAACGTATCTTAAGTAACGTCAATATACAACATATCTTAAGCAGCGTCAATATGCAGCATATCTTAAGTAACGTCAATATGCAACATATCTTAAGTAACGTCAATATGCAACATATCTTAAGCAACGTCAACATGCAACATATCT
>NC_091335.1:4272485-4317485 GCF_038502225.1 Cherax quadricarinatus
CTACACGATGTACCGAGTACTGCATAAAATTAAAAACAATCTGATCGTTTTCTTACGAACCGGTACCTTGATGATGGTGAAGGTTCTTCATCCTAGAAATAAGAGCTACTGTCCCCTTAGTTAAAATAATAATAATAATGATAAAGTAAACTATTATTTTTGCTAGCATTAAAAGTTTGCTCTTTCAACAGAAAATGGGTCTGCTCTCCATCCTAGAGGAAGAGTCCATGTTCCCCAAGGCTACTGACAAGACCTTCCAGGATAAGTTGAACGCCAACCATCTTGGCAAGTCCCCAGTGTTCATTAAGCCTAAGCCACCAAAGGCTGGTCAAGTTGAGGGCCACTTCGCCATCGTTCACTACGCTGGTACTGTCACTTACAACTTGACTGGCTGGCTGGAGAAGAACAAGGATCCCCTCAACGACACTGTCGTCGACCAGCTCAAGAAGTCAAACAACGAACTTGTCGTCACTATCTTCCTTGACCATCCCGGACAATCTGGTGGTGGTGACGCTAAAGGTATGAAGAGTAATCTCCTTCTAGTTACTTTGTAAAACTCTTAATTAAAGAGACGATGTGTCACGGGAAGATGAATTTTATTTTCTCTGAAAAAAAAATAAGGTTTGCATATACTTAACAAATGCTAAACATGATAGAAAATAACAAAAAACAGAATGTGATTGTTTATCTAATGAAACAATGAGTAGCGGGACGAAGAGAGGAATTTTCTGAGATAAGTAAAGCATTTACCCAATACGTATATTTAAAGTAGTAATGTATATTTTATATTCTCGTGAATTTAATTACAATCATGTTTTTAAATTTATTATGTTAGCATCAGATCACGTTTAGCTCATCAAATAAAGTAAAAAGTTTACCTATGTTAACATGTTCCTCAGATATTAACAGTGTAGAACGTATAGACAATTACTTTTTAAATCTCTAATTATGAGTAATTAATGATCCGTGTAATTACAATGTGTACTAACATAAATAATTTCTACAATACAGGTGGTCGTGGTGCGAAATCTGGCTCCTTCAAGACTGTGTCATCTGGATACAGGGTAAGTTTATTTATCTGGAGACCAAGTCAATGCATTTTTAAAAAAGCTACTTTGCAGTACTCTTTATATCTAAAACATAACTAATACTATACATAAATGAGCCATAAACTTTTGTTAATAGTTTTTATATTAAAAAAAATGCGCTGTTTATCATTTGAAAGTATTAATCAATAGAGTGTTATTAACTGTTTTGGTACGGTATGGGTGGGGATGGAACTCGCGGATAGTGGCTTAAGCACTGGCCTCGACTTCAATCCCCACCCGTACCGTAGTTTGTTTGCAACTGTGTCATTACAATTTCGTGAGCCACTATCAAATAGATTGTTATCTAACTTACGGGATGTTTTCTCTCACAGGACCAGCTGAACAACCTGATGAAGACTCTGAACTCCACCCACCCTCACTTCATCCGTTGCATCGTCCCCAACGAGACCAAGACTCCTGGTAAGTAATGCTATCCTAGTAACACAGTAACTTTCGTCCTCAACGAGATCAAGACTCCTGGTAAGCAATGCTATCCTAGTAACACAGTAACTTTCGCCCCCAACGAGATCAAGACTCCTGGTAAGCAATGCTATCCTAGTAACACAGTAACTTTCGCCCCCAACGAGATCAAGACTCCTGGTAAGCAATGCTATCCTAGTAACACAGTAACTTTCGCCCCCAACGAGACCAAGACTCCTGGTAAGCAATGCTATCCTAGTAACACAGTAACTTTCGTCCCCAACGAGACCAAGACTCCTAGTAAGCAATGCTATCCTAGTAACACAGTAACTTTCGTCCCCAACGAGACCAAGACTCCTGGTAAGCAATGCTATCCTAGTAACACAGTAACTTTCGTCCTCAACGAGACCAAGACTCCTGGTAAGTAATGCTATCCTAGTAACACAGTAACTTTCGTCCTCAACGAGACCAAGACTCCTGGTAAGTAATGCTATCCTAGTAACAGTAACTTTCGTCCTCAACGAGACCAAGACTCCTGGTAAGTAATGCTATCCTAGTAACAGTAACTTTCGTCCTCAACGAGACCAAGACTCCTGGTAAGTAATGCTATCCTAGTAACACAGTAACTTTCGCCCCCAACGAGACCAAGACTCCTGGTAAGTAACTATCCTAGTAACACAGTAACTTTCGCCCCCAACGAGACCAAGACTCCTGGTAAGTAACTATCCTAGTAACACAGTAACTTTCGCCCCCAACGAGACCAAGACTCCTGGTAAGTAACTATCCTAGTAACACAGTAACTTTCGCTCCCAACGAGATCAAGACTCCTGGTAAGCAATGCTATCCTAGTAACACAGTAACTTTCGTCAACAACGAGACCAAGACTCCTGGTAAGCAATGCTATCCTAGTAACACAGTAACTTTCGTCCCCAACGAGACCAAGACTCCTGGTAAGCAATGCTATCCTAGTAACACAGTAACTTTCGTCCCCAACGAGACCAAGACTCCTGGTAAGTAATGTTAGCCTAGCAACACTGTAACTTTCGTCCTCAACGAGACCAAGACTCCTGGTAAGTAATGCTATCCTAGTAACAGTAACTTTCGTCCTCAACGAGACCAAGACTCCTGGTAAGTAATGCTATCCTAGTAACAGTAACTTTCGTCCTCAACGAGACCAAGACTCCTGGTAAGTAATGCTATCCTAGTAACACAGTAACTTTCGCCCCCAACGAGACCAAGACTCCTGGTAAGTAACTATCCTAGTAACACAGTAACTTTCGCCCCCAACGAGACCAAGACTCCTGGTAAGTAACTATCCTAGTAACACAGTAACTTTCACCCCCAACGAGACCAAGACTCCTGGTAAGTAACTATCCTAGTAACACAGTAACTTTCGCCCCCAACGAGACCAAGACTCCTGGTAAGTAACTATCCTAGTAACACAGTAACTTTCGCCCCCAACGAGACCAAGACTCCTGGTAAGTAACTATCCTAGTAACACAGTAACTTTTACAAGTCTTCAGAATACTTCATTCTCCTTCAACAACTGATATTAGTAAAACAAAGTTATCACTGTAATATTTTTGTTTTACGTTCTTGGCAACGAATAACCTAATTAAATATAATTTTACTGAAAACGTATGTATCATTAGTATGATCTACATCATCTCCAAAAACCCATGTAATACCATTAATTAATTAATGTATTGGTTAAATAAATAAAAACTAGCGGCATAAATTTGTGTGTACTGGAGAAAGTATTTTGTCTTTTTTAACTGCAGCCATCTGTTAAATTCTAAATTTTTACTACGTTTTTCTTTTTTTTAGGATCAATTATTATTTCAGCTTGCAATTAGACTGTAATTTTTTCTTGCTCAGGTAAGACTGAGGCTGGTTTGATCATGCATCAGCTGACCTGTAACGGTGTACTTGAGGGCATTAGGATCTGTCGCAAAGGCTTCCCTAACAGGATGTTGTACCCTGACTTCAAGCACCGGTAAGAAGTTTGATAAATACATAAGAGAACAATTGTTTAGATTTTAAGTACTAGTAAAAATTACTATAAAAGATAACTGGTAAAAATATTTTAATACATTTTTCAGAATTTATTATCATGTTGCTTACTCAATATATTTTTTCTCAGCTACAAGATCCTGGCTTCCCAGGAGATGTCAGCCATCCCTGACGACAAGAAGGCAGCCAAGGCTTGCTTTGACAAGGCTGGTCTGGACGAAGAGCTCTACCGCCTCGGCAACACCAAGGTAAGTGCTATTTAAGATTATGTGCAACACCATATGGAGTATCCATTCTGAGTTATGTTACAGCTTCCTGTTTATAAGTCTGTACAGCCAATAGCCATGCCATTCTTACTATCGTGCTGAAACTATAGAGAAACGAGACGTGGAAAGTCGCTATATTAAATATATATAACACAATCAAACCAACTTAAGTCTAATTCACATACGACAGGTATTCTTCCGCGCTGGTGTCTTGGGTACCCTGGAGGAGATCCGTGAAGAACGTGTTTCAAAGATGACCTCCTGGCTGCAGGCTTGGATTCGAGGCTTCAAGAGCCGTAAGTACTACAAGAAGCTCCAAGATCAACGTGTTGCTCTTATTGTCGTCCAACGCAACCTAAGAAAGTACAAGAAGATGCAGGGATGGCCATGGTACAAGTTCTGGAACATGATCAAGCCCCGTCTTAATGTCACTCGTATTGATGATGAGATTAACGCCCTCGAAAGTCAAGCTGAAAAGTGTACTGCAGAATATGAGAAAGAGTTGAAGGCGCGCCAGGCACTGGAAGTTACGTACCAGGCTCTTCTAGATGAAAAGAACACTCTGGCTTCTGCTCTTGAGTCAAGCAAAGGCGGCATGTCTGAGTTCTATGAGAAGACAGCCAAACTTGAAGGTCAAAAGGCAGATCTTGAAGCTCAGTTGAATGTAAGTATTTATGTGTATATAAACCAGTGAGGGTCTTTCAGTGCTGCTGCAATCACGCTGAATTCTTTTCATAATACTGCCGGATTTTTTCTTAAAATTTTTGCATAAAACAAAGTTTGATAATTGACTCAAGATTACGTTTTCTATGTACTGTTTCTGGTTTGCTAATTATTTTAGTAATTTAAAAAATTTAACCAACCGGCAATATAAATTCTTTAGAATTTCTTTTTCTTTTGATCTGTCTTTTGTTGAATTTCGGCAACAGTATTACTGGTTTCTTACGCCTTTTTAGGAAGTTACTGAACGTCTGCGTAAGGAAGAAGAAGCCCGTAATCAACTCAACCAAGGAAAGAGGAAGACCGAACAGGAGCTTTCAAACCTGAAGAAGGATCTTGAGGCTATCGAAGCAGCGCTTCAGAAGACTGAGCAAGACAAGGCCACGAAAGATCAACAGATTCAAACTCTTAATGAGGAAGTCGCTCACCAGGAAGAGCTTATTAACAAGGTCAACAAGGAGAAGAAGCAACTCCAAGAAGGCAATCAGAAGACTGCTGAGGATTATCAGAGCATTGAAGATAAGTGCAATCATTACACAAACCTGAAGTCAAAACTCGAACAAACCCTGGACGAACTCGAGGATTCTCTTGAGCGAGAAAAGAAACTGCGCAGTGACGTCGAGAAGGCAAAGAGGAAGGTTGAAGGCGACCTTAAACTTACCCAGGAAGCCATCTCTGATCTGGAACGAAACCACAAAGACCTTGAAAGTACAATCCACCGCAAGGACAAGGAATATTCTGCTCTGATTGCTAAGGTTGAAGAGGAGCAAGGTCAGTATCTCAAGATACAGAGGCAAATCAGAGAACAACAAAGCCGCATCGAGGAGCTTGAAGGAGAGGTTGAGCACGAGCACCAAGCCCGCGCTAAGGTTGAAAAGTCTAAAGTGAGTCTTGCTCGAGAGCTTTCAGAGCTTGGAGACCGTCTGGATGAAGCCGGTGGAGCCACAGCTGGCCAGATCGAGCTGAATAAGAAACGAGAAACTGAACTGGCTAAGCTTCGTCATGATCTTGAGGAAGTCAACTTGCACCATGACTCTGCAGTCAGTCTTCTTCGCAAAAAGCATAATGATGCCATCACGGAATTGTCAGAACAGATCGAACATCTCAACAAGATGAAGGCCAGGTGAGAAATTTCTACCTTCAAAAGTTAATAACCAGGGAATTGTGTTCTACTGTTAAAATTAAACTGAAATGCAATCATTTATAACTAGTATTTTAGAAAAATATAAATCAAGAAGCCAAGTATATTTACATGCAAAAATTTAAATCAACAACTAAATTAAAAAAAAAAAAGAGACGACCACATTTAAAGAAAGACTTAATATTTTTCCCAATGAATATAATATATATATATATATATATATATATATATATATATATATATATATATATATATATATATATATATATATATATATATATATATATATACTTATATATATATATATATATATATATATATATATATATATATATATATAAGTAGGAGAAACTTTTAGAGAGGGTGTGGTAGGTAAGTTTGGGGTGCCAGGTGTAAATGATAATGGGAGCCCTTTGATTGAACTTTGTATAGAAAGGGGTTTAGTTATAGGTAATACATATTTTAAGAAAAAGAGGATAAATAAGTATACACGATATGATGTAGGGCGAAATGACAGTAGTTTGTTGGATTATGTATTAGTAGATAAAAGACTGTTGAGTAGACTTCAGGATGTACATGTTTATCGAGGGGCCACAGATATATCAGATCACTTTCTAGTTGTAGCTACACTGAGAGTAAAAGGTAGATGGGATACAAGGAGAATAGAAGCATCAGGGAAGAGAGAGGTGAAGGTTTATAAACTAAAAGAGGAGGCAGTTAGGGTAAGATATAAACAGCTATTGGAGGATAGATGGGCTAATGAGAGCATAGGCAATGGGGTCGAAGAGGAATGGGGTAGGTTTAAAAATGTAGTGTTAGAGTGTTCAGCAGAAGTTTGTGGTTACAGGAAAGTGGGTGCAGGAGGGAAGAGGAGCGATTGGTGGAATGATGATGTAAAGAGAGTAGTAAGGGAGAAAAAGTTAGCATATGAGAAGTTTTTACAAAGTAGAAGTGATGCCTAGGGATTGGCAGAGAGCATGCATAGTTCCTTTGTATAAAGGCAAAGGGGATAAAAGAGAGTGCAAAAATTATAGGGGGATAAGTCTGTTGAGTGTACCTGGTAAAGTGTATGGTAGAGTTATAATTGAAAGAATTAAGAGTAAGACGGAGAATAGGATAGCAGATGAACAAGGAGGCTTTAGGAAAGGTAGGGGGTGTGTGGACCAGGTGTTTACAGTGAAACATATAAGTGAACAGTATTTAGATAAGGCTAAAGAGGTCTTTGTGGCATTTATGGATTTGGAAAAGGCGTATGACAGGGTGGATAGGGGGGCAATGTGGCAGATGTTGCAAGTGTATGGTGTAGGAGGTAGGTTACTGAAAGCAGTGAAGAGTTTTTACGAGGATAGTGAGGCTCAAGTTAGAGTATGTAGAAAAGAGGGAAATTTTTTCCCAGTAAAAGTAGGCCTTAGACAAGGATGTGTGATGTCACCGTGGTTGTTTAATATATTTATAGATGGGGTTGTAAGAGAAGTAAATGCGAGGGTCTTGGCAAGAGGCGTGGAGTTAAAAGATAAAGAATCACACACAGGGTGGGAGTTGTCACAGCTGCTCTTTGCTGATGACACTGTGCTCTTGGGAGATTCTGAAGAGAAGCTGCAGAGATTGGTGGATGAATTTGGTAGGGTGTGCAAAAGAAGAAAATTAAAGGTGAATACAGGAAAGAGTAAGGTTATGAGGATAACAAAAAGATTAGGTGATGAAAGATTGAATATCAGATTGGAGGGAGAGAGTATGGAGGAGGTGAACGTATTCAGATATTTGGGAGTGGACGTGTCAGCGGATGGGTCTATGAAAGATGAGGTGAATCATAGAATTGATGAGGGAAAAAGAGTGAGTGGTGCACTTAGGAGTCTGTGGAGACAGAGAACTTTGTCCTTGGAGGCAAAGAGGGGAATGTATGAGAGTATAGTTTTACCAACGCTCTTATATGGGTGTGAAGCATGGGTGATGAATGTTGCAGCGAGGAGAAGGCTGGAGGCAGTGGAGATGTCATGTCTGAGGGCAATGTGTGGTGTGAATATAATGCAGAGAATTCGTAGTTTGGAAGTTAGGAGGAGGTGCGGGATTACCAAAACTGTTGTCCAGAGGGCTGAGGAAGGGTTGTTGAGGTGGTTCGGACATGTAGAGAGAATGGAGCGAAACAGAATAACTTCAAGAGTGTATCAGTCTGTAGTGGAAGGAAGGCGGGGTAGGGGTCGGCCTAGGAAGGGTTGGAGGGAGGGGGTAAAGGAGGTTTTGTGTGCGAGGGGCTTGGACTTCCAGCAGGCATGCGTGAGCGTGTTTGATAGGAGTGAATGGAGACAAATGGTTTTTAATACTTGACGTGCTGTTGGAGTGTGAGCAAAGTAACATTTATGAAGGGATTCAGGGAAACCGGCAGGCCGGACTTGAGTCCTGGAGATGGGAAGTACAGTGCCTGCACTCTGAAGGAGGGGTGTTAATGTTGCAGTTTAAAAACTGTAGTGTAAAGCGCCCTTCTGGCAAGACAGTGATGGAGTGAATGATGGTGAAAGTTTTTCTTTTTCGGGCCACCCTGCCTTGGTGGGAATCGGCCAGTGTGATAATAAAAATAATAAAATATATATATAATATATATATTATATATATATATATATATATACACACATTTATATAGTTTTAACACTTCGGCCGTCTCCCACCGAGGTATGGTGCCCCAACAATGAAGACAGCACTTTCACTGTCACTCATTACATTCTCTGTCTTTCAAGAAGTGCGCTGACATCACAGTTCAGATGAGCCTCCAAACCACAACATCCCCATCCCTCCTTCAAAGTGCAGGCAGTGTACTTACAATATCCAGCACTCAAGACCAGCTAATCAATTTCCTTGAATCCCTTCACTAATGTTATCTTGCTCATACTCCAACGACACCTCAAATTATGAGAGGAAAAAAAACTTGCTTACATTCCTTTTGGATGCCCCAACCCTTAGCGCTCAAAACCTCCTCTGCGCCTTCCCTCCAATCACTCGTAGTACAAGAATGGTATACAATACCGACAAGATGAAATTAAGACATGTGTAACATCTGGGTATCTTTATTGTAGACGTTTCGCCACCCAGTGGCTTTATCAATACAAATTCCAGGACATAACTTGAAGATATTAGAACTATGTACAGAAGATGAGGTAATCAGTCCCTCAACCTAGGAGTAGGTGCAAAGAGCACCGTTGTCGTGGAGAATCTCCACGACAACTGGATGCAAAACGTCTACAATAAAGATACCCAGATGTTGCACATGTGTCTTAATTTCACCTCCAATCACTCCAAGGACGACCGCCATACCATCCCTCTCCCCAGATTTACACGTCCTTCTGGTACTCTAATTTCTCTCAATCTCTAAATATCTAAACTATCTCAAGAGCCCCTCCTCAACCCTCTGCATAATAATTTTGTTAAACCCACACCTTATCTCCAAACTCCGAATTCCCAGCATATTTACACCACACTTTGCCCCGCTCAAACACTACATCTCTACTGCCTCCAGCCTCCTCTTCGCTGCAACATTCAAAAAATATGCTTTTCACCTAGATTATTTTAAAAAGTAGCGAGATCATTTAAAAAGTTGCCTCAGTTTTACAACGAGTGCTCGACAATATACGTACTTCTCAACAGGATGGAGAAGGATAAGGATACTCTCAAACGTGATGCCGAGGATGCTAAAGCCGCTTACGATTCTATTTTCCGTGATAAGGTACGTTTAAAGAGTTTTTAATTAAAATTGATTAGCTTCAAAATCTGTCTCTCAGAGCTCAAAATGTTTCCAATGATGTAAACTAAATGTACACAAATCAGACACTCTCGATTTGTTACAGAGTAAATTTCCTCCTAAAATCAGACACTCTCGATTTGTTACAGAGTAAATTTCCTCCTAAAATCAGACACTCTCGATTTGTTACAGAGTAAATTTCCACCTTAAATAAGACACTCTCGATATATTACAGAGTAAAGTTCCTCCTTAAATACAAGAGGGTAATATTAAATTTTTATGAAAAATTATTCATTTACTAGTATAAGATTTCCTTTAAAATAAAGCACATTATTACTTTATTAAAATTTGGAACGAAAAAGAAATTATTACATAAACTATCTCACAAAGTAAAATTCAACTCATCATTTTGTTTCAATATGTTAAATTTTCGTGGCTGTCACACTGCTAATGTCAACCAAAGAGTAGAAAGGAAACATGTAAGTTATTTTAACGTTATCAGAACGCAGCGGAGAAGACTGCCAAGCAGCTTCAACAGCAGGCGGCGGAGATTCACGCTAGGATTGACGAGTCCAACCGAACCCTCAGCGAGTATGATGCCACCAAGAAAAAACTTGCCACTGAGAATGCAGATCTTGTGCGCCAGTTGGAGGAAGCTGAGAGCCAGATTGGTCAGCTATCCAAGCTCAAGCTGTCTCTCACTAATCAGCTTGAGGACAACCGTAAACTCGCTGACGAAGAAAGCAGGGTAAGTGTTCAAATTACATGTATATATATATATATATATATATATATATATATATATATATATATATATATATATATATATATATATATATATATATATATATATATATATATCACTTATATGTTATAAAAATATATTAAACTATTTAATCATAGTTATAGATTAACTTGCCATCGTCAGTAATCACACATGTGCTATATCCCGCAGGAGCGTGCAACTCTTCTTGGTAAATATCGCAATCTTGAGCACGACATTCAGAGCCTTCGCGAACAACTTGATGTTGAGAGCGAAGCTAAGGCCGACGTCCAGCGCCTGCTGTCTAAGGCTAATGCTGATGCACAAGTGTGGCGCTCGAAATATGAATCTGAGGGTGTTGCCCGTGCCGAAGAGCTTGAAGCTGCTCGTTTGAAGCTTGCTGCCCGTCTAGATGAAGCCGAATCACAGATTGATCAGTTGAATGTCAGAAATTTGAGCCTTGAGAAGTCCAAGCAGAAGTTGTTCGCGGACTACGAAGAGGCCCAAATTGCTGCTGAGCGTGCTCAAACCCTGGCTGCAGCCACCGAAAAGAAGCAGAGGAACTTTGATAAGATCATCGCTGAATGGAAACTGAAGGTTGATGACCTTGCTGCTGATCTTGATGCTTCTCAAAAGGAGTGCCGCAACTATTCCTCTGAGCACTTCCGTATTAAGGCTGCTTATGAGGAAAATCTGGAACATTATGACTCTGCCCGTCGTGAAAACAAGAATCTTTCTGATGAGATCAAGGACTTGCTGGACCAGGTAACAGAAGGTGGTCGATCATACCACGAGCTGGAAAAGACTTTCAAGAGGCTGGAAGTTGATAAGGAAGAACTACAGGCTGCTCTTGAAGAAGCTGAAGCCGCCCTTGAACAAGAAGAGAATAAGGTACTTCGTGGCCAGCTAGAGCTCAGTCAAGTTAGGCAGGAGATTGACAGGCGTATCCAAGAGAAGGAGGAAGAGTTTGACAACACCCGGTACGTACAAAATTATTTCAACCTTTTTAAGATAATACCACTGATATTTTTAAGGTAAACTAAAACGTTTTGGTATGTATCTAACTGGTAAATACACCTATTTTCAGTAAATGCCACCAACAAGCCATGGATTCCATGCAAGCTTCTCTTGAATCCGAAGCTAAGGCAAAGGCTGAGGCACTTCGTGTGAAGAAGAAGCTCGAGTCGGACATCAACGAGCTCGAGATTGCTCTTGATCATTCCAATAAGGCATACGTTGATCTGCAAAAGAGCCTCAAGAAGCTCCAAAACGAGTATAAGGATACCCAGCTGAGGGTTGAGGAAGAACAAAGGGTTGCTTCTGAGTACCGTGAACAGTACGGTATTTCTGAACGCCGTGCTAATGCTATTCACGGCGAGCTAGAGGAAACTCGTACTCTTATTGAGCAATCAGATCGCGGACGTCGTCAAGCCGAGACTGAAGTTCATGAAGCTCGTGAACAGCATTCCTCGCTCTACGAGCAGTACAACAGCTTGACCCTTGCAAAGAGGAAGCTTGAGAGTGAAACTCAGACTCTCCAGGTAAGTTTATTTACTCACAATAATAACAGTGATAATAATAAAAATAATAATGGTGATAATAATAATAATAATAATAATAATAATAATAATAATAATAATAATAATAATAATAATAATAATAACAATAATAATAACAATGAAATAACACTATAATTCATTTCCTGAAAGAAAAGAAAGTTTATATTCATTATGTATTTTAAAACAGGCTGACTATGAAGAGATGCTGAACGAGGCCAAGAACTCCGAGGACAAGGCTAAGAAGGCCATGGTTGACGCCGCTCGCCTGGCTGATGAACTCCGCGCTGAGCAGGAACACGCTCAGAACCTGGAAAAGATTCGCAAGGGACTGGAAGTTTCTTACAAGGGACTCCAAGTCAAACTTGAGGAGAGCCAGACTACAGCGCAGAAAACAGTGAAGAAATCCCTGGGTAAGCTGGAACTCCGTGTCCGCGAGCTGGAAAGTCAGCTGGACGATGAGTCTCGCCGTCACTCTGATGCCCAGAAGAACCTGAGGAAGTGTGAGAGGCGCATCAAGGAGCTCACCTTCCAGTCCGACGAGGACAAGAAGAACCACGACAAGATGCAGGACCTTGTTGACAAGCTGCAACAGAAGATCAAGACCTACAAGCGCCAGATCGAGGAGGCTGAGGAGATCGCTGCTCTCAACTTGGCTAAATACCGCAAGGTCCAGCAGGAGTTGGAAGGTAGTGCTTAATTCACCTGTACACTACGTTATTTATACTTAAATAAAGCAGTGGTGTGAGCATTAGAAAACACTATATACAATATATGCATTATACTTTATGGGCGGCAAAACTGGAATAACTGGAATAATACAGTAGCACATTATATAATGTACACGCTTATTTTGTCAAGGTTGCTCACATACTTATTTGTATATTAAATAACAACACTATTATAAAAAGAGGAGAGAACTAATGAATGTCATATGTTGCTACAAGTGATGCTCTTATTGCAGGTGTGACAACAGTAGTGAGCCAGAGTTCTCACAGTTCTATCGTCCGCTCACATGTTGTTCAGATCTTTGAAGGGTAAATTAAAACCAATGTTATAATGAAAAACTTATCTGTTGATGTAAAATCTAGTCTCTGCCATCTTAAAAATGTTCAACTGCTAATCCTGGGATCACTTAGCTAAAGATAAGCAAGTGATGTGGGAAGACATAACATTGGCACTTCTAACAAGGCTGTACAGAACATCAAAATAAAGAATGTAAAATCCTGTAAACTTGCGTCTGCTCACCTCCTCTCTGGTTGCCGTTCTTGTTATGTCTCTTCAACAGTTAAGCTAATAAATATTTTGAAGTGTAAATGTTTTTCAGTGAATATACTCGTATATATTAAAGAACATTTATAGACAAAGAAATGTATATATGGAAGTATTAGTTGGGTGTTGATTCTCCAGAGTTCTTCCACAATGTTACTACAAACACGGAGAATTACAATAAACAGGGAGAGCTATCACAAACAGGGAGAACTACCACAAACAGGGAGAACTACCACAAACAGGGAGAACTACCACAAACAGGGAGAACTACCACAAACAGGGAGAACTACCACAAACAGGGAGAACTACCACAAACAGAGAACTAAAACAGGGAAAACTACCATAAATATTAAACACCAACAGTAAACACTAACACAACCAGTAAGCACTAACACGAACAGTAAACACTAACACGAACAGTAAACACTAACACGAACAGTAAACACTAACACGAACAGTAAACACTAACACAAACAGTAAACACTAACACAACCAGTAAACACTAACACGAACAGTAAACACTAACACAAACAGTAAACACTAACACAAACAGTAACTACTAACACAAACAGTAAACACTAACACAAAAAGTAAACACTAACAGGAACAGCAAACACTAACACAAACAGTAAACACTAACACAAACAGTAAACACTAACACAAACAGTAAACACTAACACGAACAGTAAAAACTAACACGAACAGTAAACACTAACACAAACAGTAAACACTAACACTAACAGTAAACATGAACACAACCAGTAAACACTAACAAACAGCAAACACTAACACAAACAGTAAACACTAACACAAACAGTAAACACTAACAGTAAACACTAACACAAACAGTAAACACTAACACAAACAGTAAACACTAACACGAACAGTAAAGACTAACACGAACAGTAAACACTAACACAAACAGTAAACACTAACACTAACAGTAAACACGAACACAACCAGTAAACACTAACAAACAGCAAACACTAACAGTAAACACTAACACAAACAGTAAACACTAACAGTAAACACTAACACAAACAGTAAACACTAACACAAACGGTAAACACTAACATAAACAGTAAACACTAACACAAACAGTAAACACTAACAAACAGTAAACATTAACACAAACAGTAAACACTAACAAACAGTAAACACTAACACAAACAGTAAGCACTAACACAAACAGTAAACACTAACACAAACAGTAAACACAAACAGTAAACACTAACACAAACAGTGAACACTAACACAAACAGTAAACACAAACAGTAAACACTAACACAAACAGTAAACACTAACACAAACAGTAAACACTAACACAAACAGTAAACACTAACACAAACAGTAAACACAAACAGTAAACACTAACACAAACAGTAAACACTAACACAAACAGTAAACACTAACAGTAAACACTAACACAAACAGTAAACGCTAACACAAACAGTAAACACTAACACAAACAGCAAACACTAACAAACAGTAAACACTAACAAACATTAAACACTAACAAACAGTAAACACTAACAAACAGTAAACACTAACAAACAGTAAACACTAACACAAACAGTAACACTAACACAAACAGAAACACTAACACAAACAGCAAACACTAACACAAACAACAAACACAAACAGTAAACACTAACACAAACAATAAACACTAACAAACAGTAAACACTAACACAAACAGTAAACACTAACACAAACAGCAAACACTAACACAAACAACGAACACAAACAGTAAACACTAACACAAACAGTAAACACTAACAAACAGTAAACACTAACACAAACGGTAAACACTAACACAAACAGTAAACACTAACACAAACAGTAAACACTAACAGAAACAGTAAACACAACACAAACAGTAAATAGTATAAAACAACAAGCAGAGTTATGATAGTACTATGATAAACAGTAATATACAGGGTTGACACTCACAGGAACACAAGAATTGCCGCCTCTTCCCTCTTACTGCAGATAGAGACTACCATCACGCACCGGGATGTGTGTGTGTGTGTGTACTCACCTATTTGTACTCACCTATTTGTGGTTGCAGGGGTCGAGTCCTAGCTCCTGGCCCCGCCTCTTCACCGGTTGCTACTAGGCCCTCTCTCTCCCCGCTCCATGAGCTTTATCAAACCTCGTCTTAAAACTGTGTATGGTTCCTGCCTCCACTACGTCATTTTCTACTCTATTCCACTGCCTTACAACTCTATGACTGAAGAAATACTTCCTACTATCTCTCTGACTCATTTGTGTCTTCAACTTCCAATTGTGGCCTCTTGTTTCTGTGTCCCCTCCCTGGAACATCCTGTCCTTGTCCACCTTGTCTATTCCACGCAGTATTTTATATGTCGTTATCATGTCTCCCCTGACCCTCCTGTCCTCCAGTGTCGTCAGGCCGATTTCCCTTAATCTTTCTTCATAGGACATTCCCCTTAGCTCTGGAACTAACCTTGTTGCAAACCTTTGTACTTTCTCTAGTTTCTTGACGTGCTTTATCAAGTGCGGGTTCCAAACAGGTGCTGCATACTCCAGTATGGGCCTGACATACACGGTGTACAGTGTCTTGAATGATTCCTTACTAAGGTATCGGAATGCTGTTCTCAGGTTTGCCAGGCGCCCATATGCTGCAGCAGTTATCTGATTGATGTGTGCTTCCGGAGACATGCTCGGTGTTATACTCACCCCAAGATCTTTCTCCTTGAGTGAGGTTTGCAGTCTTTGGCCACCTAGCCTATACTCTGTCTGTGGTCTTCTGTGCCCTTCCCCTATCTTCATGACTTTGCATTTGGCAGGATTAAATTCGAGAAGCCATTTGCTGGACCAGGTGTCCAGTCTGTCCAGGTCTCTTTGAAGTCCTGCCTGGTCCTCATCAGATTTAATTCTCCTCATTAACTTCACATCATCTGCAAACAGGGACACTTCTGAGTCTAACCCTTCCGTCATGTCGTTCACATATACCAAAAATAGCACTGGTCCTAGGACCGACCCCTGTGGGACCCCGCTCGTCACAGGTGCCCACTGTGATACATCATTACGTACCATGACTCGTTGTTGCCTCCCTGTCAGGTATTCTCTGATCCATTGCAGTGCCCTTCCTGTTAAATGCGCCTGATGCTCTAGCTTCTGCACTAATCTCTTGTGAGGAACTGTGTCAAAGGCCTTCTTGCAGTCCAAGAAGATGCAATCTGTGTGTGTGTGTGTGTGTGTGTGTGTGTGTGTGTGTGTGTGTGTGTGTGTGTGTGTGTGTGTGTGTGTGTGTGTGTGTGTGTGTGTGTGTGTGTGTGTGTACTCACCTATTTGTGGTTGCAGGGGTCGATTCACAGTGTGTGTGTGTGTGTGTGTGTGTGTGTGTGTGTGTGTGTGTGTGTGTGTGTGTGTGTGTGTGTGTGTGTGTGTGCGTGCGTGCGTGCGTGCGTGCGTGTGTGTGTGCGTGTGTGTGTGTGTGTGTGTGTGTGTGTGTGTGTGTGCGTGTGTGTGCGTGTGTGTGTGTACTCACCTAATTGTACTCACCTAATTGTGGTTGCAGGGGTCGAGACTCAGCTCCTGGCCCCGCCTCTTCACTGATCGCTACTGGATCCTCTCTCTCTCTGCTTCCTGAGCTTTGTCATACCTCTTCTTAAAACTATGTATGGTTCCTGCCTCCACTACTTCACTTGCTAGGCTATTCCACTTGCTGACAACTCTATGACTGAAGAAATACTTCCTAACGTCCCTGTGACTCGTCTGAGTCTTCAGCTTCCAGTTGTGACCCCTTGTCCCTGTGTCCCCTCTCTGGAACATCCTATCTCTGTCCACCTTGTCTATTCCACGCAGTATCTTGTATGTCGTTATCATGTCTCCCCTGACCCTTCTGTCCTCCAGTGTCGTCAGTCCGATTTCCCTTAACCTTTCCTCGTACGACATTCCCTTGAGCTCTGGGACTAGCCTTGTTGCAAACCTTTGTACTTTCTCTAACTTCTTGACGTGCTTGACCAGGTATGGGTTCCAGACTGGTGCTGCATACTCCAGTATGGGCCTAACATACACAGTGTACAGTGTCTTGAACGATTCCTTATTAAGGTATCGGAACGCTATTCTCAGGTATGCCAGGCGCCCGTATGCTGCAGCGGTTATTTGGTTGACGTGTGCCTCCGGTGATGTGCTCGGTGTTATGGTCACCCCAAGGTCTTTCTCCCTGAGTGAGGTCTGTAGTCTTTGTCCACCTAGCCTATACTCTGTCTGCGGTCTTCTTTGCCCCTCCCCAATCTTCATGACTTTGCATTTGGCTGGACTGAATTCGAGAAGCCAGTTACTGGACCACATGTCCAGCCTCTCCAGGTCTCTTTGCAGTCCTGCCTCATCCTCGTCCGATTTAATTCTTCTCATCAACTTCACGTCATCTGCGAACAGGGACACTTCAGAGTCTATTCCTTCCATCATGTCGTTCACATATATCAAAAATAGCACTGGTCCTAGAACTGACCCCTGTGGGACCCCGCTCGTAACAGGCGCCCACTGTGATACCTCTTCACGTACCATGACTCGTTGCTGCCTCCCTGTCAGGTATTCCCTTATCCATTGCAGTGCCCTTCCTTTTACGTGCGCCTGATCCTCCAGCTTCTGCACTAATCTCTTGTGGGGAACTGTGTCAAAGGCCTTCCTGCAGTCTAGGAAAACGCAATCTACCCAACCCTCTCTCTCGTGTCTTACTTCTGTTACCTTGTCATAAAACTCCAGGAGGTTTGTGATACAAGATTTGCCTTCCATGAACCCATGCTGGTTTTCATTTATAATCTTGTTCCTTTCCAGGTGTTCGACCACTCTCCTCCTGATAATCTTCTCCATGACTTTGCACACAATACATGTCAGAGACACAGGTCTGTAGTTTAGTGCCTCGTTTCTGTTTCCTTTCTTAAATATGGGGACTACATTAGCTGTCTTCCATTTCTCAGGTAGTTGCCCAGTTTCAAGGGATGTGTTGAAGATTGTGGTTAGAGGCACACACAGCATCTCTGCTCCTTCTCTAAGGACCCATGGGGAGATGTTGTCCGGTCCCATCGCCTTTGAGGTGTCAAGGTCACTTAAGAGGTTCTTCACCTCCTCCTCAGTTGTTCGTATGTCATCCAACACTTGTTGGTATATTCCCTCTTGATGTTCCCTTCTGTGCTGTCTTCCCACAGTCCTTCCTGTCTCTACTGTAAAAACTTCCTTAAATCTCCTGTTCAGCTCCTCACATACCTCCTGATCATTTCTTGTGAGTTCTCCACCTTCTGTCCTTAATCTGATCACCTGGTCTTTGACTGTTGTCTTCCTCCTGATGTGGCTATACAACAGTTTCGGGTCAGTCTTGATTCTCGATGCTATGTCATTTTCATACTGTCGCTTGGCCTCCCTCCTTACCTGTGCGTACTCATTCCTGGCTCTGCGACTGATCTCCCTATTTTTGTGTGTTCTCTGCCTTCTGTACTTTTTCCATTCTCTATTGCACTTTGTTTTTGCCTCCTTACACCGTCGGGTAAACCAGGGGCTCGTTCTGGTCTTCCCGTTGTTACTGTTGCCCTTGGGAATGAACCTTTCCACTGCCTCCTTGCATTTTGTTGCTACATATTCCATCATTTCATTTACTGGCTTTCCTGCCAGTTCTCTGTCCCACTGGACCTCCCGCAGGAAGTTCTTCAACCCTATGTAGTCCCCTCTTTTATAGTCAGGCTTTTCCCATTCAACTCCTGTTATTCTCTCCACTTGCAGCTCTACTATGTATTCAAAGCACAGAACCACGTGGTCGCTAGCTCCTAGGGGACTCTCATACTTGATGTCCTCAATATCTGAGCTGCCCAGGGTGAACACAAGGTCCAATCTTGCTGGTTCATCCTCCCCTCTCACTCTGGTAGTGTCCTTAACATGTTGGTGCATGAGGTTTTCCAGCACCACGTCCAACATCCTGGCTCTCCATGTTTCGGGACCCCCATGTGGCTCCAGGTTTTCCCAGTCAATCTCCCTGTGGTTGAAATCCCCCATAACCAGCAACTTTGCTCTGCTGGAGTGAGCTCTTCTTGCCACCTCAGCAAGTGTGTCCACCATTGCTCTGTTGCTCTCTTCATATTCCTCTCTTGGCCTCCTGCAGTTCTGTGGTGGATTATACATCACTGCAATGACCACTTTGTGTTCCCCAGACTGAAGTGTACCTGCTATGTAGTCTCTTTCTCCCGTCTCATCTATTCCTTCCATTTTCTCGAATTTCCATCTGTTTTTTACGAGCAGAGCAACCCCACCTCCCCCCCTGCCCCTTCTATCTTTCCTCATGATCTGGTATCCTGGTGGGAAGATTGCATCTGTTATTGTCTCCGTGAGTTTTGTTTCTGTAACTGCTATGATGTCTGGGGACTTCTCATTGATTCTTTCTTGCCATTCCTCATGTTTATTCGTTAATCCATCTGCATTTATGTACCAAACCTTCAACTTCTGTTCTAATACTGTAACTGTGGTGCGGGGGGTGGAAACAGAGGGATCGGTGTGTGATGGTTGGTTTGGATTGTTCAGTTGCCTTGGGGGTGTCGTGGCTGGAATCCTTCTGCAGGTGTTTCTGGGGGGTGCGCTTGTCCTTCCATTTGATCCTGGGTTATTCTGCTCTCCTTTTTCATTTCCTCCCATTTCTCCTTTCGTTTTTGAACTCTCTCTTTCATTGTCTTCCTTTCGTCCTGTGTTCTGTCTCGATCGAGGTACACACTCCCGTGATAGGACAGTGTTATCTTGTAACAGGACAAAACGACACTTGATAGCACCATTTAAGACCTACCAACAGTGCATAACATTATTAAAGAGGATCACTGCATGATTAAATCTGATCCATCCGGCAAGCAGATGCAGTAAAGAGTTCAAGTTGGTAAATTTAGATTTAGAAAGAATATAGGAAACCACTGGTTTACCAGTAGAGCTGTAGATAAGTGAAGCAAACTCTTAAAGAGAGAATTTAAGGTAGCTTTAAAAATAAGTTGGAGTGGGTGTGAGTTGAACTTGCCTACAATGTTCCACTAAGTTTGTTGCAGTGCTCCTCCACTCTTATCTTCTTACGTGACTCATGGAAAAGAGATTAGGAAAGACTGAGAACCTGTGAACCTGCGATGATTCAATTATAGCTATGGAAAAAAAAACCTCAGGGAAGGTTCCTTGATGTTGGTGAGGGGCTCTTGATTTAGGGAACTGGATCTGTGCTCCAGTTCCCCGAATTAAGCCTGAATGCCTTCCACATCCCCCCCAGGCGCTGTATAATCATACGAGTTTAGTGCTTCCCCCTTGATTATAATAATAATAATAATATGAAAAAAAAAATGACCACAAATCCGGAACGTTTAACCTGGCTACCGACACCACTGGTGGCTAGTATAACGTAAGTTCCTACCTACCCTCCACTCCAGTCTAGGGAAAACTGTAAATTAACACCATCTTGAAAGTAAAATTAGCGAAAAATGTATTGTGGGAGTGAACCCAGATCATTTACCCTGCAAACGCTTAGTGAACCCCCCCCCCTCCAAAAAAAAAATTGTGAACCTTAACTAGGTTCAAACCAAACAATAATAATAATAATAAATATTAATTTTATTGTTATTATTACTCACGAGGAAGCTTTAAAACCCCTAGGGTCATATGGTATGTGTTGAGTAGGAGTGGGTGGAACATCAGGACGATACTTCACCTGCATCACAGCACACTCACGAAGAGCCAGACGCATAAATTATCAGAAAATGCGCCTAAACCCGTACAGGTTATAAAGCACTACGGTGCTAATACAAGGGACGCTGTCAGCAGTGTGACAAACTAACTTGTAAAATATCGAAGTTGGAATAATAGATCAGTTTCAATTGCTCACACGCTGAGGTCCGGGGTTCGATCCCCGGTATGGTTGGAAACATTAGGATGTACTTCCTTAAGACACCTGCTGTTCCTGTTCACTCATCAGTAAAATGGGTACCTGGGTGTTAGTCGACTGGTGTGGGTCGCATCCTGGGAAAAAATGACCTAATTTGCACGAAATGCTCTGCATAACAAGGGACTTTCTATATAGTAATAGTATATCATTGATGTCAGCTAGGTCTGTATACTTTGTACTTGTAGAAATAAAGATTATTATTATTATTATTATTATTATTATTATTATTATTATTATGTGGCTTTAAAAGAATATGGATGGGCAAGGTTATAACTAACCAACAACAGTGCAAATGATGAACACGTTGAGTCATGCATTATTTCAAGTGCTCATGAAAGGTTTCTTAAATATGTTTGAAAGCGTTTTGCTTTTTTCACATCACTATTGTAATGTTAATCACATTTACAAAGGGTAACGTTAGTATCATGTAATATTCACCTGTAACAGACAACATTCCTCTAATTACGGGTCTTCATGAAGTTAATTATAGATGAGTATACAGAGCCATCTAGTGTATAAATTTTTTAATGACTGTTTAGTTCAGTAGTGGCCCAACAGATGGCAGCAGTGAAAAGTCCTCACTCGCTGTTACAGGCAGAACAGCTCGGGAATACACCCTCAAATGCCTACAATAAGGCGTGTGTTTCTATACATTTCTCACTTTAAGTGGATAAATAGAGAAAAACTATCTGTTCACGTAAACAAAATATAACAACGTGAAATAGTTATAGTTTCTTTCTACGTAGAGCTCTGGTAAGACACGTTTGCGCCATCTTTTGCCAAAAATAGCAACAAGATTTTCTGCTCAGTAATTCGATAGGTAGCAATAGTAACCAGAAAACAGACCAGAAAGAAAACGCACGTAAAGTGCGCGTATCATCTCCCATTATGAGATTATATACACCGAGAGGTGTATAACTTGGTGTATATATCCTGACAGTTTACTTCAATCCCTATTACAGTGATTAAAGTATCCTTGAATGACGGTAAACAGGTGACATTGCAGCCTTAACGACTCATGTGCAGTTGATAGGCTTTAAATCCAAGTGACCAACCACCTTAACTTAGATGGTGAGAGCGGTGATATTATTTATCTACGCAAGTGGAGTGACAAAGTTCCAGCACTAAAATCTATCCAATACAATGCCCTGGAGTTTGGATTTTTGTGTTTATTTTCCAACAACCTGTGGGTATCACATACAATGTTTACCAGAGTTCTGACGCGAGTCTTAGGTATGTAATGAACACCTCAGGGATGCCTTTATTTCCTTGCAGTAGAGATGATGAGTAACCAACTAAGAAAAATATAACATTATATGTATTTATACTGGATAAAAAGGCTTCGAGAAAGAATACTTAGTTTTCTTCCTGAAGCCATTTGAATATTCCACTTTCCCTACCAACCCATCTTTTCATTCTTTTTTACCAATAGGTATATTTTATTACATAATATACTTGGAAAGCAGTAACTCTAAACCTGTATGGATTTGAAGGGTTGCTTTTGTTTAGTTGGGGAATATTATACGAGGTGGATTTTAATGAAGAGAGCACAAGCTTAATGGCGTTGGCCTCTCTAGGGAGGCTCCTCGACGCGGGAGGTTCCTCAACGCAGGTGAGGGTTCTTGATATTAGAAGACTGTATGGAACCATCAACATACTTGTGTAAAGACATGAACACACTTGTATGCAAGCACCAATAAACTGTATGCAAGCATCAACAACACTTGTGTGAAGGCATCATCAACACTTGCGAGGAGGCATCATCAAGACACTTGTGGAGACATAACATGTGTGTGGAAGTATCAACACACTTGTGTTGTGACATCAACATATATGTGTGGAGGCATTATCAACACTTGTGAGGAGGTATCATCAACACACACTAAACCAGTATGGATTACACAGCGCCTGGGAATGGGAGGCAATGAGGTCTGACCCGAGAAAAGAGGGTTGCTATATATAATTACTTGAAGTTACGTGTGGTAGTTTCGCTATAACAATATTTACGGAAACAGTCACGTTAAATTATGCAAAAATCACACAAAATAATTTTATCACTGATAAGTTTAAAAAAGATAAGAAAAAAAAAAACACATTTTGGTAGGCTACTTTCCTAGACTGCGACTATTTTGAGAGCAAGGACCGTGGGCAAGCCGTCTGCTATTCTAGGCTCACGCAAGCCATCACCTCCAAATACACAATAGCCAGGTAAGCTACCTACATTGTCTTCCTCAGAAGCTCTTCCGTGGCTGACAGAAGTTGCGTACTCGTGATAAAAGACAGTAGAAGCTCAAAAATATTAAAATATGTTATAAAAAGTAACTGTGAGCACATTGTAGTGTCCACGCTTTTATCGTTTAGGAACGAATAGTGTATATATATATATGGGAAGGAAGAAATTAAAATATACGACATGACTGTAAATACAGAAAAAAGTGAAAAATAACAAATACTTGAGTGACTTCATGTGTTTACACATATTTCAGGAGAGTATGTTTTTAGAAAGTCCATTTGCAGATACTTTCAGAGGCACACACACACACACATATCCTCTGAAGACATTTGGAAACACTATGTGCGGGGGGGGGGAGAAGAGGGTTTGAAGAAGGGGATAGAAAGAGCTTAGACCTTTCTATATAAACCTTTGTCAGAACTCAGGTCATTCAATAAACTGGCTAGCTAGGGTTTAACTAGGCATTGTCTAGGGTTTTACTAGGCATGCAAAGAATTACAAACTACTGGGTGCCAGATGTTCTTTCGAAACATGAGGGTACTTGGGTACTCGACTGTTATTGCAGCGTAGCTGACATTTTTGTAAATTTTAATTATTTTTTCAATGGCAGTTTTCTTTTTCTGTCTGCCATCCTCCTAGAGATGGCCCGATATTGGACTCACTCTCTCCCTCTTGTCCCCTCAAGGAAGGTTCCTTGATGTTGGTGAGGGGCTCTTGATTTAGGGAATTGGATCTGTGCTCCAGTTTCCCAAATTAAGCCTGAATGCCTTCCACACCCCCCCCCCCCAGGCGCTGTATAATCCTCTGGGTTTAGCGCTTCCCCCTTGATTATAATAATAATAATAATCTCCCTCTTGTGAGATCACTTGATTATGTCTAGTCTGAACAACTTGATTCTTTGATGGGTGAAACATCTATTGAAAAAGATGGTACCTTCTCAGATTAGGCATATAAATGTGCAAACTTAACATAAATAAAAATCTTGGAATTAAGGGTTTGCGTGTAGTACCTAGAGAATGCCTCTTTCAACCGGATTCAAACTTTCAGCAATTATTTTTTGGGGGGGGGCAAAGGAAGATCCATATTTTTATTCAGCTGTGTATGTTTCAATTATCCAGCTTTATTAAACAAATTACCTCTCTCCAATAACTGGAGAATTAATCTCCTGATCGGCTTCAAACCCTAAATGCTGGTATATCTTATATAAAAAAAAAACTTGATTTGATTTTACGCCGTGTGGGTAACAATTTATCAGGTATATTTAAAAAAATAAGTAATTTTCTCCTTGCAATAAATTTAGAATGCAAACTTAAAGTGCTGATATACTGTACTCAAATTAAGGTTCGTATAGGTGCTTTACGACCCTACGAGGTAATACTTCGAAACGCAGAGCAATAAAATTAATTATTCTTTATAAGCCTAATGCAGGGTGTTTCACTCGTAGGAGGCCCTGAGATGGTATTCCCGTAGTTGTAACCGTCTTGTTTGTATATTATGTCTGTAGTATACAAATAAGACGGTTGCAGCTACGGGAGTACCATCTCAGGGTCTCCTACGAGGCCTTGAGTTGGTACTCCCATTAGTATTGTTACTGCAACATTAATTATTACAACACATTAGTGTTATTATTACAACAGAAATCAGAACTATAACATAACATTCTACACGGAGAGGTGCATTTCAGTGCATATACACTGAGTACACTATAATAATCCCTAAGTTAAAGTCTGAAGTATTCTTGATGCTGCGAAGCTTGTTCGATTATGGCTCTAATGATCCTAACACTCAATTAACCTTAAACCCAACAAACAAACCAATAACAAAAAGAGAAAACAAAACAATATGAACGATTAATACACAATACAATTTGGAAAATTAAAAAAGAAATCGCTAAATAAACCGATCGTACACACTGTAGTCACAGGAGATAAATATAGCCTTAATTAAAATTTATATGTATCTAACGAAGGATGCAAAAATTTTAATTTAACGACGGCACATAAGCAAACGAGTAACATTCAGAGGCTTTCTAAGGGCTTAACAAGGGCTGAAACGCGAAATTTAGGAAGCAAAATTGAAAGTCTCCTAGTATACAGATGCCACGTTTTCTTTTAATTTCACATAAATAAAATAATTCGTATATATTTAGATTGCTTTCCATCAGCCTACTAGGTTAACCTTTCAAAGTGAAACGTTTAGGCTTTACTGGTTACAATTTGAAGCAAAAAATCTGCAGATGTCATTTTATTAATAAAAATAGTCATTTGCTCTTCCTCAGAATACTTAGTTGAAGTACTCATCTCATAGAGTGAAGTGTGTGTCTTCGTGCATCTTCACTGCTACTGCCTTTGTCACCTTTCCAGCAAGTATTTATATTACACTCATATTCTGAAATATTAAGCATTTTTTTCTCCCTTCTGACTACATTTACCACTCTTCTTAATCTGATTCCAAAACTGTCTTTTGCTTTACGAACCGAGTAGTATTTCCTTGAATTACTATGAAACAAGTGAATTCCAGTACATCAAAACCCTGACTTACACTAGTGAGTTTCGTTGCTTTATTGCCATAACTCATAACTGTTTACGTTTACATATTATTTCTAACTTACCTATTATTTATTTCTAACTTCTATTTCCTTGTACTTTGAAGAAGGAAACATTTTGAAATCTTGATATTCTCTTCTTGTATAATACTTGCATGATGTGAATATTTTTTTTTTTTTTGCGATGCTCTCAAAAAGATATATCTGTAAAGAAAGAAATAGCTTAAGTATTTCACATACTTCAATCATTTCTAAATTACTATTTGCATCATTTCTAATTTCTAACAATGGAAGCAATACCGAACTTCAGTATTTTAAAAGGGAATTTTCAACCAGATGGGATACCAAATACGCACTAAAAATTAATGACAGAATAGAGATTAACAAGGCATTCAGACAACAATAGCCCAGAGAAGAACAGAGGACTCAGAGGCGAGGACCCACTAGGGGTGAAGGATAAAGAGGGTATAGTTGAAGACTAGATGGGGGAGAGGAAAGAAATGCAGAAGAAAGAAAAGTCAGGACTAAATCCAACAGATAACCCAGATATCCCTCACAACAACACAACTTTAAATAAGGAATATTATCCTACGTGTGAAGGACAAGAACAAGGGAAGGTAGGCTAGATTCAAGAAACTGGAGCCAAGGTGGGAGATAATGTTATATCTCATCCCTGGTTGAATTTTGGTCTGCTAAGATTATATATTGAACCATTTTCCCAATGGAATTCTGAAGCAAAAAAAATCTTGGTACTGTATATGTGATTAATAATTAATATATGCATATAATAGGTAGGAAATGCTGACATTATAACAAATTAAACTTAGCCAGTCTGTGACACCATTCAGCAGTGGTATTCTTCTATTTATTCTTATAAATTAGGCTAACAAACTTTTGTAATATGATATTCTTAACTAAAACCATATTTTAAGTGTAGTCTCCTGTGTTTCTTCTCTTCAAATCTGCTCATTCTCCAGGCCAGTAAATGCTGTGTTCAAGCTTGTGTCACTAACTCACGAAATCGTAATGACACGATTGCAAACAAGCCATACCACGGGGAGGGATAGAACCCGTGGTCAGTCATAAAACTCCAGACCGACGCGTTAGCCACGGCCAGCTGGCTACAAAAAGATGCGTCTGTAAAAACTTGCACTTGTAGTCACAGTGGTGTCTATGCTAACCTTCCTATGGTGTATAAATATACCTAGCTGGATGAATCTTATTGTAGCCAGCTGGCCCAGTGGCTAACGCGTCGGTCTAGAGTTATACGACTCTTTGATCGCGGGTTCTATCCCCACCCGTCGTATAGTTTGTCACTATGTAATGGTGCAAGTCGAACCGAAACGTCGTCATAAGTATCTTCCCTTTATGTGCGGGTTATTTGTGTACTGTCTAATATAGGTTATGTCCTAAACTCTCTCACCGCATGAGACAAGGAATCTATTTTATAAGTAAAGAAAATAAGTAATCATGCTAGGCGTTGTTCATTTTTTATTTTTTACCTGATCGTTGGTGTGTTGTTTCTGGATGAGCTGTTAATGCGCTTACCCTGTAAAAGGAAGAATATATTAATGGTCATGTAAAATCATACATACTTACCCTAGATATATCTTCAATATATATTTGACATATTCACGGTGGCTAGACCTAGGCATCGAAAAACTATATCTGGATTAGTGAAAAATCTTACCAGAGAAATGCAATGCAGATGACCTCCGACAACGATGATTCTCTCCGGTCTTCAGCAGCTCACACCAGCGCTCACACCAGTGTTCACACCAGTTCACACCAGTGCTCACACCGGTGCTGTGGCAAACTGTTGTGGCATGAGCCATAACAACGATACTTCGCGGTCAAAATGTTACGAGATGTAGTTCTCCAGTCTGGTGTGTGGTAAACACGGTGCTCGAGTGTGGGTTCTGCCTTGTTCTGAGATCAGTCTCCCACGTACGTGTGTTTCATTTAAAAAAAAAACGCGGGTGATAATAATAATCGCTATAAATAACCAAAGAAAATATGCACTTACCTGACAGATGGTGTGCTTCAGTCTCCCGATGATCTGTTAATCCACTTACCTGCAGTGAAAAACACTGAACATTAACAATTCTTAGTGTTAAAAATATCAAACTAAGAGATAAATATTTCTCTGTGTCCTATTATTGCCAAGTTGTAAGCTAGGTGTTTCACATGTTTTATTCATCAATTTCTCGGTGTATATATCCAGTGAAGAAAGGATAGATCACTGCCCATGTTATCTTACGGGAAGAATAATTCTGAAGACTCAGTTCTGGTGGATAAGCACAGCTATGTAAACACAAATATTTTAATGGGTAGAGGCAGTGGGCTAGTTAAAAAAAATAATTTATCCACAGGGGACCTTCGTTGAGAGGGAGTCGACAGACAAACTTACCAGTTCGCCTCTTGAAATCAGTGTAGGGTCGTACGAATAAATGTTCCTTGTACCCGTCTAACCATTGGAGGTCGTGTAAGAATTTATGTGTGACCACAGTGGGGATTACGACAACTCTAACAATAAAAATTCTTCTTATTATTATTATTTTAATGCCGGTTTCGCAGTGGTAACATGTCAGCTTGATGCCCATGAAGTCTTTCTCCTGTGATTAATCTAATAAAGGAAGACCTCGGTCAGATGAC
Organism: Cherax quadricarinatus; assembly: GCF_038502225.1. NCBI lineage: Eukaryota > Metazoa > Arthropoda > Malacostraca > Decapoda > Parastacidae > Cherax > Cherax quadricarinatus. Next base: position 4,300,815 of record NC_091335.1, read on the forward strand.
CAAAAACTCCAGCTGTAGGTCATCATACGACCCACGTCAGGAAACACTTGTCCTGTTGCTTGACAAACATAACTAACCTAGGAGAGCAGGGATCAGCAACCTATGGCCCGTGGGCTGAATCTGGCCCATAACCAGAAATACTCAAGCCCGCAGTCCCTCAGAGAAATATATCAACCCGGCTCACAGGCTACTGTCATCATGAATTCTGCGATCAAAACTACGATCAGCTGTAGCGGGAAGTGACTCTCTTACTATTTTTTTTTGTATCAGCGGTGTTACAAACCCGTATATAAGTCTACGTATGTGTTTAAAAATTAAAAGGCAGCAGACACCAACACATTTGTGACTGATACGTGATTTGAAAGCTGGGTTTTCTTCCGTTTCACTGACATTTGCTCACACAAGTAATTTTAGGCTGTTTTCCACTCCATTTGACGTGGACGTCGACATCGCACCAGCAAATGTTGAAATGGAACTTATTGCAGTGCAACGATGTATTAAGATCAAAATTTAATGCAACGGGCGTATCTCTAATAGAGTTCTACAAGAATATCTTCTTTAAACTGGTATGTATACCAACTTGGTAGATCACGCGAGAAAAATGATGTCAGTGATGGGCAGTTGATGTCAGTGATGGGCAGTGCTTACATGTGCGGGCAACTCTTCTCAAAAATGAAATACACGAAGAGTTAATTAAAAAACCGGCTGACTGATGCCCATTTAGATGACATCTTGCATCTGGCCTCTTCCAGCCTTACACCTAATATTGAGAGACTGACGAGCGACAAACAACACCAAGTGTCACACTAACTCCTATTAGATAGATAGATAGATAGATAGATAGATAGATAGAGAGAGAGAGAGAGAGAGAGAGAGAGAGAGAGAGAGAGAGAGAGAGAGAGAGAGGTGAGGATAGGTTCAATACCAGTGTCTCAAAATAACTTACGTTCAGTAGATTATTATTATTATTAAAGATTAGCCGGTATTCTCCCGGCCCGGGCCTTTTCCAAGTGGTGGCCCGGCCTTGGCTCCCTCTATAGGGAGTGTCTGAGACCTAAGTCTCCCATGGGAGGAGGCACAAGTACCTCCTCATCTTTGGGACCAACTGTCCCCAGGCCTAGCCACAAGCTAGGCCTCTCTGGTCTGCCATCCCCGCCACAAGGGGGCAAATAGGAATGACAGTCTTATGAGCTAAAGGCTCGGGCTCAGGCACCTACCCTACCCTAGAAGGGTTAGGCATGGTATCGATGTTCAGTAGACATAATATTGCTTAATTAAATATATAAATATATGTCAAAGTTTAGTATGTATGTGTTTATATTATTATTATTATTATTATTATTATTATTATTATTATTATTATTATTATTATTATCATTACTTCTTTATTTTATTAACTATGGGGATAGGTGGCCCGCCATCCGCTCAAAACATGGGCCCCGGCCCCATGACAGAACAAGGCTGCCGACCCCTGTAGTAATATGACTGAACGCGTGATGCGCACGTCATTTGATTATGAGCTATTTAGACGAATCTGAGCAATAACTAAAGCTACTGCAGTTACGAACAGCCTTGTTTCTTGACCAATCCTACGCTTCTTTACAGACTCACCGGGAAGTTTCACTTTAAGAAAATTAAAGCATTCCTGTCTGTTCGCTCTTAAGTGATTTTCCTCGAAGGCTGGAAAAGAGGTTTCTAAAAACTGGATTATTTGAAATATATTGTGAGGTTAAGCCTTTCTCAGTATAAAGCAAAATACAAAAATGTATTGTTTCTTAAACGTGATGGGTGGCAACCTTCCAAGTGGGAAATTCCAAACTAGTGTGGGAGTGTTGGCATGGCACTAACCTTTGCCAAACATACCGAAATAAACCTGTATTAATTTTTAAATACAGTAATCAGGTTTGTCTGTACAATGAGAAGACTGAGTACTGCACACTGCTGGTCTACTGGTCTACGTCCTTCTCTCTGGTTTCCATGTGAAGGCGATGTCTTCGCTCTCTGGCCATATGACTCGTCTCTTCCAATTCTATCTTGTTGCTCTTAATAATCTTGCTTTATTTATGAAGGTGAAGGATGAATTGGAATGGAACTTGCTACATCGCTTCCCTAATATTCATCTCTACTGCTTAAGACAAGTGTTTCTTGATTGCCGTCTATCGCAAGCCTATGTACAGTAGCATGTACATTCGGTTTTTTTTTTCCTACCATGCGCATCTGTTTAGATACTTGTTCTTTTCTTATGTCTTCTTCCACATCTGCAGACTTTACTTTCTCGACTCTGAAATTATTATTATTATCACTTCTCTCGTATTAAACTAACTCGTATTGGCTATAATCACGATTTCATAAAGTCTTCATATTCTCATCATAAACATTATTCACATCTAAACCCATTTCTCCTGTGAATATTCTATGCTTTATCTTCTTGATACTCTTTCTAACAAGATCTTCATAGCGCCCATTGTCTGAAATTTGCATTTCGTCAAACTAAAAACTTCGTATCAGTCTGGGCCATAATTATTTTCCTACTGATAATTCTGGTGTCTACTCCACTTCCTGATCCTCAAGGTCTCCAACACACTGCTGAAACTGGCCACTTATTTTCTTTTATGATAGAAAATCGAGTCCATCCTATAACCTGAGTCTCGGTCAAAACTACCTATCGCTCTTCTAGTCTTTACTGAGACTGTCTATGGATCAAAGGTATATAACATCGACACTTTATTAAATAAGACACAAGTGCAACATCTGGTTATCTTTGTTGAGAGACGTTATGCCCAATGTAATACTGCTATATAAGAACAGAATTTTTTTACAGAGGAGCCGGTGGAAGGAGTGGAGCGATGTAGCAGTAGTAGACGTTGTCACATGTGGGGTGGGACTACTAGTGGAAGTACGTCAAGCACACTGGGCGGAATATAGATTTAGTATTCGAGTTGTAGAGATATATTCCAGTTTCGCATAAGCAAGCTGGTGTCGATCTAGTAGTAGAAAACACAACAGTTCAACTTGGCTTGAGCGATATCCCATTACTGTCTCCCTTACGGTTCTAAAACTATTTATCAACGTACAACCCAGTCCTACCAGTTCTTTCTACTACCTGCCCACTTACAAACCAAGGCACCGTTGTCCCCGCAATTATTCACTTAATATGTTATGTCTGCCCACAATAATTCACCTTAATACTAATTTCAGGGATATTTAAATTCCAAAATGTATGAGATAGATTATACACTGACCAAAGAAATACACAGCTTTCCATCCCAGTTTGTTAGTTCTAAAGCATATCGACTACACGAGTATTATGAAGGTCACAATCCACTTTTACACTACGAACAAGTTGTATCTAAATATCTGTTGATATGCTTTGCGCCAAGATGCCCTTGGTGGAGTCGAGTTTCAGCAGCTTCTTGGCCTTTCTCCAAAAGTGGGATCTGGTTTCATGTGTGTGCCACTTTGTTCCACATTCCAGTGATACTGTTGCTGAGGCTTAGAGGACAGATATATCCCTCAAACAGAAAACAAATTGGATCAATAATATACAGTCCATATATGGGAACAGGACAGTCACATCGAGGGTCTCACACCTACTAGATTGCCATTCTTCATTTATTAAGCGAACTATTTTTTTTCTAACCTATCTATGTGATTGGTAAATCACGAGCGTTCTGACATTTTTAAGGTAAGAATTCACAAGTAACTCACAGTCTGGAGAATAAAGTATGAAGAGGCATGACCCAACCTCCAACAAGCTTTCAACAGAGGTATGACCTGACCTTCCGTGACCAAACTACCTCTACGTAACTTGATTGCCAAACGTTCTACAGATGTTACCATTCCTTGCATGCAAAACACTGTCTTAAAATTGAACTGTCCTCGAGAATCTGATGTGGCATTCATTCAATAATATTTAAGTCTACAATTCGCCTTTCATATAATTATCATATTGAAAAAAACCCTTGTTTGGCAAAAACAATCGTTAGTTTATCAGAAAAGAATACAAGCGCTGCCTAAAAATTACAGTACCACTATTTATTTTGTAAAATTGTTTCAGGTCTCAAATCAGTACCGAAAAGGCATTTTCCGTATATCACAGTCAAAGTTATGTAATTGTGGATTCTAAAATCTAAATGATTACAACGATAAAAAAAAAAGGTCCAACAATTTAAAATGTAAACAGGAAGTTTAGTAATGGCTGGTTGATCCGGGTCCGGCAGAGTTGATGCTCACAAACATAACAAAACATTCCTGGACTTGACCTCACATAAACACACATATATATATACACGCATACACACCAAAATAACATATTCTTATAGACGTATATAAAATCTGTATATAAGATAAGATACAGGGTGTTAGAGAGACCCGGAAGCCTCACTTCTCGGCTACATTAGCCGAGCTCCTGGAGCACTTGATGTATACAGATCACTTCATGCACATGACTGAATGTTTCAACATACAGGCTGTATGAAAAGGTAGTAGTGTTGACTATTCATGTGTATCAAATCATGCATAAATTAACGGAAATAATTTGCCAAAGAGGCCCAATGATGTCAACGTCTGTGAGCGGCTGTACGTGGAATGCAGCGATCAATGCTTAGAATTGCAAGGTAGAGCTCAGAACTACTTACGATTGTCCGGAAACGAATTACGTACGGAATGAGGAACACTACAATATTTAGGGGCGAGGATGAGCAAAAAAACTGACATTCGTATAACAAAATATTTTACTGACGAGAAATGCTAAACTCTGGGGACCGGGAAGTGAAGTTTGATTTAAGGATACGGAGTACACCTCCAGTTCCTTGAATAAAGAGCCTATTAGCAGGATCAAGGCACAACTCTTGAAGGAATTCACATTTGCAAACGTACATCTGGAAACAAAAATATAAACGTGACTGCAAGTGGATGCTTTAGTTATGTGATATATTGAGAACATAAGATTATCTGCTTCAAAACGGAATTATGCATGTGGTCTCCTAGTGTGATTACGCTGGTCTGCCAAATTGGATGTATTTCAAGCTTGGTGGTCAGTGCGTGCGGCCGGCGCTATTCTTGCCTGTTGCAAGCTAAAACCTCCCACCAGCAGCAGCACTTACCTTTCCTGGTGATCGCTCCTTCTCACTGCTCAGACGTCCCTTGCTTGGTGCTTGTTACAGTGGTGTGTTCGTGGTGGTGCAGTGAAGCTCGTTGTAAGTCACGCATATCTGATAAAATTAGAAAATGACTACGATATAATTTATGTTTATATACATGCGTATACAAGTATTAAATTAACCAATATACTTGTGAGGTTGGGAGACTGAAATTTACCAAGTATTCCATAAAGTTTTCGACAAGAAGGATTATGATTTTTGAGGAGACGAAGGTTACAGGTTAAAGCAGGATAAACAGAAAATACTCATGAAAATAATCCTGCATTAAAAACGCAGATATAAGTAAAGGAATATATACAGATCGAAGTATCTCTATCAGGATGGTGCTTTAATCTTAATGCTATGTACTATATATATATACATTTTTTTTAACCACATCGGCTGCCTTCCACCAAGGTAGGGTAACCTCAAAAATGAAAACATTCACTATCATTCATTCAATAGCTATCTTGCGTGAAGTGCACAAACAATATAGTTCAAATAACCCACTGAACCGTAATATTCCCACCTCTACTTCGGTTCTGGCAATATACTGCCCACCTTCCGGACTCGAATTCCCACAGCATTTCAAATCTCAAGAACCACTTGTCTCCACTCACCTCGATGTAACATTCTCATACAAGTCTATTGAATGCTCAAGTGCCTACCAATCCTCCGTCCAACCCTTCCTGGGACGACCTCCAAACTCCCTTCCTTTCTCCTTGGTTTACACACACAGTTGGTCATTCTATTTTGGTATACTCTTCTTCTTGCCTTTATAAACTTATTTCCACAGACACCTCAATACTTCACTGTTCTGTGATTCACTTCCTCTTTTATAGACTCGTCTGCCGACAAGTCAACCCCAAAATATTTAAATACATTCACTTCCTCTATACTTGTTCCCTCCAATCTGATATCCAATTTTTCGCTGCCTAAACATTTTGTTTAATGATCACCTTGTTCCTTTTTGTATTCGCTTTTAATTTCCTTCTTTCGTGCACCTTCCCAAACTCGTCCATCAAGCCTTGCAACTTCTTTCAGAATCTCCCAAAAGAACTATGTCGTCGGTAAAGAGTAACTATAAAAACTCGGACTCTGCATTAGATTAATCATCTTTTCATCGCACACACCTCCACCACATCCCAGTCTTTACATTTTAACTGGAAAATAGTACCCTTCTCTCCTACTTACCCTAATCCGACCTCACTCTCCTCTAAAACTCTCTAGTGCCTTTAAGCAGGTACTATTTATTCCATACATTTCTATCTGCCGCATTACTTCCCTATCCACCTTGTCATTTACTTTTTCTAAATCTATAAACGCGACAAACAGTTCCTTTACCTATTATCTAAGTATTGTTCACTTATATGCTACTGATCCCCTGCCCTTCGTAAATCCTCTTGTTCATTTGCAATCCTACTTTCTGACTTGTCCTTAAATCTTTCAACAATAAATCTACCCAATACTTTACCCTGTATCACTACTCACGAAGTCGCAATAACACCATTAATACAAATTACAGAACATGTGGGGTTCGAAATCAGTTTTAGGACTGGCTTGCCACGGGTTCGAACCCCACCCGTTCTGTGAATTGATTTACCCGGTATACTCAACAGACTTATTCCCTCGTAGTACTTATAGTCTCTCTTGTTCTTCTTTCCCATTATACAAGGGAACTCTACATGTTATTTGCCCATCCTTAAGCACCTTCCCTTCTTTCATGCATATACTTACTCCAGCCTACTTTTAACATCTCAGTACTAATAACTGTCCCGACTGCTTTAACCCATATCATTTTACGTATTACCTCATACACTTTTAACATCTCAGTACTAATAACTGTCCCGACTGCTTTAACCCATATCATTTTACGTATTACCTCATACACTTTCCCCCAACATCCATCTCTGGCTCTACTCCTACTTGATAATATTCTTCCCTGCTCAACGCAAGATCTCACAGCCTTGTCTTCATCAACATTTAACGACTTCTCAAAATATTTTCTCCATTTTTCCAGTACCTTCACTTCCATGTCTAACATTTCCCCTCTTTTATTTTTATCTGACAAGTTCGCTTGTTTCCAAGACTTTTTCAACTTGTTACTCCCAATACTGTTTCTTATTCTCAGCTGGTAAAGAGACTCACCCATTCTCTCACTGGCTCTCATTTTGCCCTCACCCCACATTTAACTAGACTTTGTTTCTCCAAATACTCTTCCTAGCGAATATAATTTTTGTATTGTAAAAGCCTCCCATATGTTAACTTTTTATCCCTTATCACCCTCTTAACATCATTATTCCACAAATTCTTCTTCCCACCTGCACCCACCCTCTTATAACCACGAACTTTTGCTGCACACTCAAGTGCTGCAGTCTTAGACCCAACCACATAATTCTTCAACCTGTGGCTCATTACCTGTGCTCTCTCAACCCCATCTTTCTACTATTAAGTTTCAAATAACTTCCACCGTCTCCTTTAGTTTCTTTAAATTCACTTCTCTCTTACCACCGACACCATTCTCTTTGTACTCCATCTGCCTTTTACTCTTACCGTAGCTACCACTAAATAATGATTTGACATATCAGTCACTCCTTTAAAATCATACACACAGTGAAGCCTACACATCAACCTTTTACCCTCAATAGAGTCATTCAAAATTCTGTCAATGAGCACTATATCATATCTCGTAAACTCATCGTTTTTTATTAAAATAAGTATCACTATCAAACCTCTTTCTATGTAAAGTTCAATTAGAGGCCCCTTCCCCATTACCATTTATCCCTGGCATTCCAAGTCTTCATATTGTGCCATCTACAACTATTTTCAGTTCAAAACTCTAAACACTGACTAACACCTCTCAAACTCTCTCCTCTATACTTCCTTCGCCCCCAGGTGCATTAACACTAGAGAATAAGTGGGATGTGAGAACTGGGTTATAGTAAATGTTTATGCACACGATACTATCATGGCGCCGTATGAACCCTCACGGCTCATACAACACCTTGAGAACGGGAGACAATTAGGTTTGATCAATGGAGGATAAGAACATGTACAATTCGATGTGGAAAAAATTTTTCCCTTAGAGAGGCTGTAGTTTGTCAGTGATGCAACATGTTTCGAATCTACAATTATTTGTATATTAATACCGAAGTCACAGCTATCAAATTCGGGTCATGCACATGACAGAAAACGGCACTGTTGTTACTGGCTCTTCTAACTTCGTGTTTGCAAGTGTAGTTACTGAAATTTATTTTCGTTTCCAATCTCCAGAAGCTGATTGCAAGGGAGAAAACATTCACGCTCATCTCGGTTGCCCTTAACTTACATTTTGACTACATTTTAACATGGCTGTATATGTTACAGCTATACTCACTATTTTTACACGGTGTTTTTTAACATTATACTTGCATTAAATATTCTTAATGCAAACTTATGATCGTGGTGTTCAGTCTTCAGTAGTGGTGGATAAGAGCACAGCTGTGTTCTTAGTGTTTCGTCAAGCCATCTAATGGTTATAATCATAACCATAATTTTTCAAGGGATGGACTAGTAAGCTAGCGAAAGGCCTCTGTCAGAAAACCAAAAGTTCCAGCTGTGGGTCATCAGATAACTAAGACCCGCGTCAGGAAACACTTGTCTTGTTTCCTGACGGACCTTAACTAACCTAACCTTAATGGTTCGTCATAAGTAACTGTATGTAGTGGAGCAGAAGTATGTTCTTAGTGATTCATCATCAGTAACTATATCTACCAGAACAGAACTGTGCTCGTAGTGTCCAGTCTTCAACAGCCGATTCATCATAAATTTTAACATCCGAAGATTATAGCACTTATTTCCCTTTTTTTTAAATTCGTTTCATTGCTCTACAATCCCATTTAAAAAAACTACAGTTTCCTTTCGGCATCTTTTCCCCTCACTTTGCAAATGTTGCCTTTCGCTCTTCCCGATGAAGGCAATGAGACAGCTATATATTCTTTCATGACTTTACAGTGCGTTTATGAACGTTAATGTGTCGTTTATTTAAATCATATCCTTTGCATTACAGGTAAGGTCCAGTGAAAGTATTCAGAACTGTAGTTGAGAACATCAGGCACCCACCACCACCACCATGCCCGGCCACGTGAAGAAGAGCACGGGTCCCGACCCTGACCCCTCCGAATTTCTGTACATATCAATGGAAATGAAGATGCAGGATGCAACGAAGCCTTACGACCCTAAGAAATCCTGTTGGGTTCCTGATGAGAAGGAGGGTTTCATCGAGGGCGAGATTCAAGGTAACAAGGGCGATCTCATTATCGTTTACGCGGGAGGCGAGACCAAGAACTGGAAGAAGGATCTCGTGCACCAAGTCAATCCTCCAAAATACGAGAAATGCGAAGACATGTCCAACTTGACCTACCTCAACGACCCCTCCGTCCTCTACAACTTGAGATCTCGCTACGTCGCTAAGCTTATCTACACCTACTCTGGTCTCTTCTGTATCGCCATCAACCCCTACAAGCGCTACCCCATCTACACCAACCGTGTGGTCCAGATCTACCAGGGCAAGAGGCGTAATGAGGTGCCTCCCCATCTCTTTGCCATTGCTGACGGTGCCTACATGAACATGATGCAACGTAAGTACATATGTTCACCATTTTTGAAATTATATAATTCATCTTGAGTTATACATAAAAACCCGCTAAGACTGGAAGGGTAACAGATCTCTTGTACAATTCAGAGTATCCAACCTGAGCCATAATCAACTTGTGAAGTCGGAGTTAAAACAATACCAATAATGATATTATTAAGGAAAGAATATTTCATAAAAGTTGGCATAAGATATATTCAAAAAACCTTTTGTTCTAAGCATTTAAATCCTCTTGCAGTGGTTCTTTTTTCCTTCGATATATCTTCATGAATGCAGATAGTTCAGGGAATATAAAACATCTACATATAATTCATTTCATTTTTTCCAGTTGTTGAAAACCAGTCTATGCTTATTACGTAAGTATACGGTGACGAGCTTTTTCTGAAGATGATGACATAAATCCCATGTTTGGAAAAAAATTCGTGATAGTCTCCTTCAGTTTCAAATGATTAAATTAGTATTTTTTTTAATTACATCCAGATTTCTTTCTTAAATATGGCCAAAATTATATAAAATAATTACAAATACAGTACTCCTATTTGCTTTCCATTTGCAATTATTTTAGAATTAAACAAGAAATTGGTATCTGCTCATTGTACATTTCAATATATATTTCTTCTCAGTGATTGCAACACGTTGCTTCTATTAACCACATAATTCCGTTCACCCCACCCCTAACAGTGGTGAGTCTGGTGCTGGCAAGACTGAGAACACCAAGAAGGTGCTCTCCTACTTCGCCAACGTCGGCGCCACCGCCAAGAAGAGTGATGAGAAGAAGCAAGTAAGAATATATAAGAAATATCATACGTTAATTTGTGGTAGTCTATGAGTTACTGTGTGTTTAAATGTCAACACTTCTTTTTGGTCAAACTACAAAAAAAAATTACATTATTTAACTTCAATCAAAATATTCATTAATATTTACACTTTCTTTGTGACTTTAGATACATGAAAAGAGTAATTTTATTGTTTGACTGTTTTAGAAGTTATTATAATAAGTTACTTCAACTACCCTTTCAGAATCTGGAAGACCAAATTGTTCAGACCAACCCAGTGCTGGAAGCCTTCGGTAATGCCAAGACAGTTCGCAACGACAACTCATCCCGCTTCGTAAGTATAGTAATATACATTTGAAGTCCTACTTTGGTATCAAAACATTTCGAGTCACTTAACGATTAGTCTTTCCCTTCCCAAAGAAAAAGGTAATCCAAGTTATGCAAATTTTTAGATATGTTGAATAAATCAGAGTAATTTATATTATGCAAATTCTACAAATTAGTATTTTATGTTTGTTTCGGTTTAAAATTAAAGGTTAACATGTAAAAAATTACATAATTTTAATTAAATGTTTTTCTGGGGAAAAGTCGAATCTTCAAGTACTCAAAAATATATTTTTAACAGTTAAATTGGCAGGTAAAATTTTGTAATATGGGCTGGTGCATTAATTTGCATTTGATGATCAGTGTATTATGTATAATACAATAAGTTATAAAGTAAGTCCTGGAAAATGCGAATAACTATTATGAATAACATGATACGTACTGAGGTAGAACCTTTGCAATATTTCAATTCCTATACAAGACAAAGGAAGTGGTTGCCCACTACACATAGTTCAAGCAATAGTCCACTTGATAAATTAGATACAAGTGTAACACTTGGGTGTCTTTATTGATACCCAAGTGTTGCACATGTTTTCTAATTTATCAACTTATAGGTTCTCTGAACCATTTATCTACAATAGTCTACTTACCTATGCTGGCGTTAAGTTTATCACCCGGTATTCATCCACGGTGTGAACCGATCGTACACGGTCCTAGTTTTGTTATTACCTCTATCTTGGAATGGATATGCACATGATTATATAAGAAAGCAATAGGATAATAATATTTTAACGACCGTGTGTTGACAAATGTTCACTAATTAACAGTGTTTTTCTTAACTTCACTCACAAATGGTAAGAGTAAGGCTTCACGAAATAGCATTATGGATAATGTGACGTTATATAATTCTATATACGGTCTGAAATTACGAGAACGAGTAATTACGTTGAAATATTTCGCTAATTTAAATCTTTATATAAAATTATATTTGCATATGTTTGCAACAGGGTAAGTTCATCCGTATTCACTTCCAACCCAACGGCAAACTGGCCGGTGCTGACATTGAGGTCTACCTGCTGGAGAAGGCCCGTGTGATCTCCCAACAATCTCTTGAGCGCTCCTACCACATCTTCTACGAGATGATGTCCGACCAGGTGCCACTGATCAAACGTAAGTGCGTCTTTAGTAAAACATCAGTTAAATTCTTGAATAGTTCACATGTAATTTACGTCATTGATTGTGATTTAAAAAAAATCACCAGTTACTGACATGGACATTACAAGTTTAAAATATCTAAAAATATCCAGAGACCAATCAAAGTAAAATTTTTTTTTTATTTATTTATTTTCATAAATTATTAAAAAATAGCTCCGTGTTCTTTACAATTCAATATATTATGCTAAGTTCACTTCAGTCCTTATTATAAGGATAAAAAAAATATCCTTGACTAGTGAACAGTTTATATGCAGCCTTTATATCCCTCATGTAGTCCACAGTCATTACACCCAATTAATCAACCTAGGTCAAAAGTCGTGTCTTCGGTCAGGACCTTCGTGGTATTACGTCCTTTTGCGCGTTCCATCACTTCAAGAGTGCCTTCACTCCCTCCCTGGCTACCTCCTCACTCAAATAATTTACCTAACCTATTTATAAGTTTGCATAACTACATTTCACTGTGTTCCTGTAGAGGAAGAGTGTAGCGGGAAGGAAGGTAGGGGCAATCTTCACATGATCCCATGTTAAATATAAAACATCTATTTAATACTGTGTTCATTAACAGCAGTAAAGTTGACCATTAATATGCATGCGTTATAGATTTTATTTGTCATAAAGATAAATATGACTAGGCTTAAAATACAGAATATCATATTTACTGATAAGGATTAATATCAGCACTAACACATTCTCGCCAATATTACTATATTCATGGGAAAGCGCTACGTCCGTAGGGGGTCACAGATCTGGGGAAAACGGGAGGTAATAGGTTTGACCCGAGGAAAGTGAGGGCAAAGCCAATTCCTTTGATCAAATTATCTCCTGAACAACACTCTCCAATATCGATATAACTCAGATGAGTATTATATGGAAGTGAAATCTTTAAATTAGGTTGCAAGTCTAGTCACTAAATGTATGCATAAATAACATTTTACTTACAAAAGAATGAAGGAACACTACAGCAGGTCTACCAGCCCATTCTAGATAGGTTCAACTTACACCCACTCACGTACCTTCCAACCTATATTTTAAGCTACCAAAATTCTTGCCTTAGTACGCTACCTGGGAGTTTGTCCCACTCATATAATAACTCTTTTCCCAAACCAATATTTCCCCATATCTTTACTAAATCGAAATGTTTACAACTCGACTTCACTGCAGATATTTGATATTTTCAACACGCTGTTACACAGAGTTTAGTAAAATAGTCAGCTCTTTGTTTTAGTGTGTTGGATGATTAGTAACTGTTGCGGTCTTGATCTCTGCGTCGATAAGGTTTACTTAAATTTCAACACATCACTTAAAATAAAGCAGTATGGGAAAATTAAACACGTATGTGCAACATTATTTCCAAAACATCTTCAGAAAAATAGTTTTTACCAAAATTATTGTAAAGAAACAAAGGAAACATCTTGTACTTATAACTATTATAGACAGATCATGTTTAAAATTGAAAATTACTATAAGCAACCAATCTTGATTTCTTTACAATTTTTTCAAAATTAATTTTTATTAAACAAAAAAATTGGTCTTTTGAGTTGCGTATATCTAGAAAATTCTCACTCAGAACGATTAGGCTTCAAATACTATTGATAATCAGGAAACAAATAAAATTCAAACCCGGGAAACAAAAAAAAAAATTAAATGAAAGAATTTGACTATGAATTCGTTTAGGTCTTTGTATAAGCAATATTTGCATAAAACTTCGAAAATTATGAAACTTCTTTTAGTGCTATAAATATTAAACCATTTATCTATTTATGAACATTAAAGTATTACACAGGTAATTATAATTTCTGTCTATTTTTTTTATATTGAATAATAAATTTAATGAATTATTGTATTTCTTGCTGTAAAAAGGTAATGCTGATTGATATGCAAATGAAGACAAAAGGCAGAACAAGTCTCAGTTGAACATTTAACCAAGGAGAGCTTCATCGAATTATGACTCATTAAACTCTTCCTTAACTCGCACTTGCCACGAGTTCTAACCCCACCCGTACCTTAAGCGAAACGTTGCTCCTCTTATAGCTTGGTCTGCATATTGTTTTCAAACCCATAGTGTAACTTATATTACAAACCGACATTCTTTTGTAATAGTAAAATCATTATTTTTAAATTACAGCCTTAAAAAGAGAACAAGAAAACAATCTCCTCAGATGAAGGTGAGCAGAGCAATTATGTGAGTCACTTTGAGTTTGACCAGACACCCTGACCAGTTAAAATATCGACGAATGTTGTGACAATAAATCGATATTTTAACCGTAGATAATTTTTTACTTTTTTTTATTTTTTTTCCTCGTAATACCATCTGACCAGATGTATCCTCACGTGCCCAAATGAGAGGGAATCCGCTGGATCGATACACCACAACCGAATATTTGACTACAGGAGAACTATGAGACGTTCTTGGGTTACTTTTAATATACAATTTTTTCCAATACCTCTACTAATTCTTTTCACCTTCCAGAGTATGTTGTTTTCAGTTATGCAACCCTGGATATAGTTTGAGACGATGATATCGATTCATGCTAATTTTTCATATTTTTTTCCCCCTTCCCTCGTCTTTAACAGCTTTATGTCACCTTAGTGATGACATCTACGATTATCACTACGTGTCTCAGGGCAAGGTCACCGTCCCTTCCATTGATGACGCCGAGGACATGCAGTTCTGTCACGTGAGTATCGTCAATTTTATATGAAAAGACAATGCCTTTACCTAAAATATATACTTATACTAATTATTATATTATTTTTTTTTTATTATCACACCGGCCGATTCCCACCAAGGCATCCCTTCATAAATGTTACTTTGCTCACACTCCAACAGCACGTTAAGTATTAAAAACCATTTGTCTCCATTCACTCCTATCAAACACGCTCACGCATGCTTATAATCATAACCATGGAGGGGTAAGCCAGCTGAAGGCCTCGGTCAGATGACCAAAAGCTCCAGCTGCGGGTCATATGACTAAGACCCACGTCAGGAAACACCTGTCCTAAAGTAATATTTATTATTACTACAATCAAAACTAAGCGCTAAACCCGCAGGGGACATACAGATGACCTTTACTATAATATAATGATAATACGACGCTTCAAATTCCCTTCCTGTCACCCGTAAACATTTTACAAATCAAGGGATGACCTGCAAGCAGCTACACTATATATTACATTCATGAGGGAGCGCTAAGCCCGTAGGGGTCACACAGCACCTGGAGGAATGGGAAGCAGTCAAAATTAATCCAAGGTATAAAAACAAGGAAACTTAAGTAAACACTAGGATGTGTTAACTACAAAATTTGATCCGGTGATTACGGTCCCAAGATCAAAACGTTCTCTGAGATGGCCTAGTATTCGCCATTTGTAAACCACTTTTCGGTATCCGTTACTAAGGTTTATACTGATTCCTTGGATCAAGAGCCTATCATCGGTATGAAGAAACATCCCTCATAAACCTAGAAGAAGAATAAACATCAACTCGCATCTCAGTGATAACAAAGTTACCATTCACCTCTCCTGGGGCCACCAGTTGTTCCCCCACTGATATACTTACCCTACCATCACCAGTCCGTCTTCCTTCACCATCCCACAAGATGCCTGACGGCGTCACCACCGCGATAACCGTAAATTTCTTCGAATTTTGTGAATGACTGGGAACAGCTTCCCGTCCGTCCGTCATGGCGGGCGCTGCCGCCTCCCGCGCGCGCGCGCGCTCACCTCACTCAAAATATTACATTTATCTTACAAAAAATGTGCTATTTATTTAAAACTTTTATCTACTATTGCGATAAGTAGTCTTAAATTTTAATTCGTAATTTTATTAGTTTATATTATATTTTACTAAGATTATTATTATTATTATTATTATTATTATTATTATTTCTTCTTCTTCTTCTTCTTCTTCTTCTTCTTCTTCTTCTTCTTCTTCTTATTATTATTATTATTATTATTATTATTATTATTATTATTATTATTATTATCATTATATTTAGGGTGAAACTATAAATCCGTAGGCTTGTGTGTGTGTGTGTGTGTGTGTGTGTGTGTGTGTGTGTGTGTGTGTGTGTGTGTGTGTGTGTGTGTGTGTGTGTGTGTGTGTGTGTGTGTGTGTGTGTGTGTCTGAGTGTGTGTGTGTGTGTGTCTGAGTGTGTGTGTGTACTCACCTAATTGTGGTTTCAGGGGTCGATACATAGCTCCTGGCCCCGCCTCTTCACTGAGTGCTACTAGGTCCTCTCTCTCCCTGCTCCATGAGCTTTATCATACCTCATCTTAAAGCTATGTATGTTTCCTGCCTCCACTACTTCACTTGCTAGGCTATTCCACTTCCTGACGACTCTATGATTGAAGAAATACTTCCTAACATTCCTTTACTCATCTGGGTCTCATCTTAAAGCTATGTATGGTTCCTGCCTCCACTACCTCACTTTGACTCATCTGGGTCTTCAACTTCCAATTGTGACCCCTTGTTTCTGTGTCCCCTCTCTGGAACAGCCTGTCTCTGTCCACCTTGTCTATTCCACGCAGTATTCTGTATATTGTCATCATGTCTTCCCTAACCCTCCTGTCCTCCAGTGTCGTC